>NW_015173146.1:41719-58234 GCF_001447785.1 Gekko japonicus | reverse complement strand
CGTCTCTTTCCCGTTCTTGCCCGTTCAATGCAAAAGGGGATCACTAGGAGTAATGCAGTGGGAGAGCTTCTAGCGGACCCAACACTTGTTTATTTTATTTTATTTATTATCAGATTTGTACCCCACCCTCCCAGCCAGAGCTGGCTCAGGGTGGCTTCCAGAAAGAATAAAACACACAACAGACAGTTTAAATAATCCTAGGCCAAGCTCAGACTGGAAGTTTGAAGCGGGAGGGTGTCATGGCAAAAAAAGACCTAGAACAAACTGTTCTGGCATTTCCCAGTCAAACGGCACCAACTGATGTGGGAGCATACCGGGGAGGAGGCGCAAAGGAGTGTTCACACTGTTGGCTTGCCCCTAGTGGAGGCACGGCTGTAAGGCGCGGCTTTCTTTTTGGTAATCTGGAGATAATCGCTTATGCGCATAAGCGCATAAGAAAAGCATGGCTTTTGGCATTCACACTTTGTTTATGCTGGATGGTTGCAGGATAATCGCGCTTTCCAGGGTTTGATACCACTTTCACCAGGTATCTTTTAAACTCGGGAGCGAAGCGTTACAAGACGGGTGGAGTAGGGCTGGTGAACGCCGGACAGATGTGCCTGTGTGAACGGCCCCTTTAATCCTGTTGTGGAACATTTCTGAAACATGCCTATATCGGGGCAAACTGCCAGTCTGAACTTGGCCCGAAAACCATATAAAACATTCTAAAGTTAAAAGGTGCTAATATTGGTGATACTGATAAAGACATTTTAAAGATTGTAAAAGAATAAGTAATCTCCCAATAAGTCTGGAACATGTGCAAATGGGCTTGGATACTAAAAGCACTGTAAATGGCTCCACGTGCCAAGAACCAGCATGTCACATATCTCAAAAAGGATATTATAGCATTGGAAGAAGTGCAGAAAAGGGCAACTAGAATGATAAAAGGGTTGGAACAATTTCCCTATGAAGACAGGTTAAAGCGCTTGGGGCTCTTTAGCTTGGAGAAATGACGGCTGAGGGGGGACATGATCCTAGAGCAGGTGGAGAAAGAAGTCCTTTTCTCCCTTTCTCACAGTACAAGAACTCATGGGCACTCAATTAAATAGCTGAGCAGCCGGATTAGAATGGACAAAAGGAATTCTTCACCCAAAGAGTGATTAACACATGGAATTCACTGCCACAGGAGGAGGTGGCGGCTACAAGCATGGACGGCTTCAAAAGGGAATTAGATAAGCATATGGAGCAGAGGTCCATCGGTGGCTATGAGCCACAAGGTATAGATAGGGACTCTCGGTCTGGGGCAAGTGATGCTCTATATTCTTGGTGCTTGTGGGGGGGCAAGAGTGGGAGGGCTTCTAGTGCCCTGACCCCACTGCTGGACCTCCTGATGGCACCTGGTATTTTTGGCCACTGTGTGACAGAACGTTGGATTGGATGGGCCATTGGCCTGATCCAGCATTGGCTTCCCTTATGTTCTTATGGAGATGGCATTCACAACCCCCCCCCAAAAAAAAAGACTTTGATGCTCAGTCTGTGGTCCCCAAAGACACTTTGGAAATCTGTTTTTCCTTTCATCGTGAGGAAGAAGATGAAAGCGCTGTTTAATCCACCCCCCTGAGAAGATATGGGGGGAGGCATTCAGTCTGGACAAGCGCCAACAGCTGTTGTGTGCTCTGCAGCTTTGGCAAAACTGATTTTCCTGGAAGCAGAGTTGTCAGCTTGGGAGTAACTCCTCCATTGTGTTATGGGCAGAGTCACCAACTTCTCGGCCGATCCCCGTAGCTGAGCCACGAACAGCCATATATGCTCTGCACCCTTGACCCGGAGGGAAAACTCCCATCCCTTGAACAGAGGCTTCCGAAATGGGCAGCTGAAGCTTTTCATGACATGGAGGTCAATCACATCGCCTGGTCCATGGCCTCCCATCGAGCCTCTGTTAAAGCGACAGGGCATTTCTTCCTCAGGGCCAGCCAGCAAGTCTACCAGTAAAAAGCCTCACCTGCTAATTCCAACGTGGCATAGTGGTTAAGAGTGTTGGACTATGATCTGGAAACCCAGGTTCGAATCCCTGCTCTGCCATGGAAGCTTGCTGGGTGACCTTGGGCCAGTCACACTCTCTCTGCCTGACCTACCTCACAGGGCTGTTGTGAGAATAAAATGGAGGGGAGGAGAACAGTGTAGGCTGCTTTGGGTCCCCGTTGGGGGGGAAAGGCAGGGAATAAATGAATTAAATGAGTATAAATAAATAAACAATTCCAGCATTTCAAAAGCAGACCAACTGGTTGGTTTCTCCTGGCCAGTTGGCAACCCCTAATAAGCCGGATCGATCACCAGAGATCAAGTGAGCATTTGTAAGGTGCAAGCTGGTGATACGGCATATCCATCCATGGATTGCCAACATAGCAAGTAGTTTGGCCCATTCACAGGACTTTCAGGTCACAGATGTTGTTCCAGAATGGGTGACCGGTTGGTGGACTCTCCAAATGTTAGGTAGGTAGGTAGGTAGGTAGGTAGGAAGGAAGGAAGGAAGGAAGGAAGGAAGGAAGGAAGGAAGGAGGGAGGGAGGTAAGCTGCTTTGGGTCACAGTTCAGGACAAAAGTGGGTGGGAAGAAAGGAAGGAAGGAAGGAAGGAAGGAAGGAAGGAAGGAAGGAAGGAAGGAAGGAACCTTGCTCCGAGTATTTGCAGCCTCTTGAAGAAGTACAGGCAAAGCTAGTTACAGTGGTTAATCTGGAGACAGCTGCTGGCCAGGAATCACACTTGTCTCTCAAAGAACTATCAAGCAGGTTCTGAAGTACACTATGGGGTTCACACCAGCCCCCAGTTCCCCAGCCCTTCATAAGGACATAAAAGAAGCCAAATGTTGGATAAGGCCAATGGCCCATCCAGTCCAACACTCTGAGTCACACAGTGGCCAAAAATACCAAGTGCCATCAGGAGGTCCAGCAGTGGGGCCAGGACACTGGAAGCCCTCCCACTCTTGCCCCCCCTACTACCAAGAATACAGTGCATCCCTTGCCCCAGACTGAGAGTTCCTATCTATCCCATGTGGCTAATAGCCACTGATGGACCTCTGCCCCATATGCTTATTTAGTTCCCTCTTGAAGCTGTCTATGCTTGTAGATGCCGCCACTTCCTGCGGCAGTGAATTCCATGTCTTAATCACTCTTTGGGTGAAGAAGGACTTCCTTTTATCCGTTCTAACCCGACTGCTCAGCAATTTCATGGAGTGCCCACGAGTTCTTGTCTTGTGAGTAAGGGAGAAAAGTACTTCTTTCTCCACCTGCTCTATTCCATGCATAATCTAGTAAACCTTGATCAGCCCTTCTTGCAACTGACTGCATGCATTCCACCTGGTGCTTGGAAGGGGCTTGGAAAGACTCACCCATCAACTAATCTGCTATGAAAAATGACACCTCATGCAACCTTGTGGAGTTCATCATCTTTTTGATGCCCTAGAACTTGACACTTTTGCCATGATTGGTTGGTGCCAGTTCTCTTCCCTCTGCTTGGAGGAGGAATTGGTGGAGGATCCCGCGGGAGAGGCCGGCTTTGCTGTCCAACAGCCTGAGGCAACCAGGATAAACAAAACCCCCCCCCCACCTTTGTTGGTCTTAAAGGTGCCCCTGGACTCAAACTTTGTTCATGCGATGTGTATGTGTGTATGGGGTGTTCCCTAAAACACAGAGAAACAGGAAATGGGTTAGGAACGAGCGAGAGGGCTGTAATTGTTATACTTCCACATGCTCTCCTGTTCCCTTAGCAGGGAGCAGAGGGCAAGTTCGGTTTCCTGTTGGCACAGCCCTTCCAGACAAGATTACAGTCAAAAGTTAAAAATAAGATGCATTGGGGAGGAAAGGAAAAGAGGAAAACAATAAGGCAAACCCAGCACGAATACTTATAGACACTGATAGGGGATCAGTACTGTTTTCCTTTGTGTGTCTGTGGCCCCGGTCACACGGGCTAGAAAATGCAGGGGGGAAGCGTGGCTGTTTGCCCCGGAGCAAACTAACGTGCGGCTGCCAGATCACACAACCCGCCAACGTCCCGTGGTTTGGGGGGAGGTGCCGATCACACAACAATCCTACGGCGTGGCAAAGAAGCGGCGTGGCACGATCACAGCAGCAATGGCTAGGTGCTGCTGCCATGGCAAACGGGGTTGTTTTTGAAAAAAACGAAGTATGCGTATGCGCGGTTGGGTGCTTGTGCGCATCCCGTGGAGACTTGGGGGAAAAAAACTTTTTGCAACGGGATATGGGCGGGCGCCGGATGCCATGAACTACCACCGGAAATGCGATCAGCGGCCCGCCCTTGTCCCGCGGTTTCTGGAAACTAGTACCTCGGAGGTACTAGTTTTTTGCGCCGCATCTTCGGCGGGAAGCCTCAGGTGAGCCACGGGAGCTCTACGCTTCCCAGATGTTGCGGTGTGATCACACCTGGAAAATCCACCTATCTTCCGTCTCTGTAGCGTGGCTAATGCTCCGTGTGACCGCAGCCTGTGTGTGTTTGTGTTTGCATGTGTGTTTGCTGAATTTAAATCCCAACAGTGTCTGTTCCTGCCCAATTACATTACGTTTTCCAGCTCATGTCTGCATAGAAGGGACTTCTAACAAGACCTTAATATATCTGGTTGAGGTTTGCCAGCTTCTGGATGGGAAATCCCTTCCTGCAGTGATCAGTTCCCAACAACTTCATTGCAAAGAAGTGAAGTTTATTGAGACACTGAAGTATGCAGATTATCTTTACACATCTGGTGTCAGAACTGGCAATAAACACGCGAAGCAAGCAGATATACACAATTCAAGGGGGGCCCCTGATGGCCAGGAGCCAATCAAAGAATAGGGTTTAAATATATATATATATATATTTATTCATTTTTAAATCATCATTAACAACAATGAACATCAAAAGCATTAAACAAGCAACCACAAGAGATAAGGGTCAAGTTGCATCAAAAGCCTGTTATGTAACAGTCAAAACTATTTAAACATTTTTGAACGTTTATCAACCAATAAGAAAGGGTAAGAAGTGCTGGTAATTATGCTACCTCTGTCAGTAAGGCAAGGGTGAGTACTGGATTAGGTCTGGATCTTAGATGTAGAAGATTTTTATATGTATCTCAGTGTGTACAGCAGAGAGCTAGAGGAAAAGCCGAGAAGAGCAAGTAGTGTTAGTGGGAAGAAGTTCAGCTTCTGTCATGTACTGCAGCCATGGAAACCATGTGCCTACAAACCTAGAGTAGGTCATGGTGGTGCCCATTATGTTGGTCACACACAATGGATTTTGCGCAGTGTAAAAAATATCCGTTTCACAGGATTGCTTTATCTGAGTGTGTAGCTATTAGGATTCTTTTCAATTTCCATCCCATGTTGACGCTCTGATATCGGAACCCAAGATTGTGAAGAGAGTTTTCTACAGAATTATTATAGTAAACAATTTTGTATATCATCTTTATTGCCTGTTTGTTATTTTCGTCATGGATGTTTTGTTTGGATTTCCACCTCCTCCCGTGATCTCTCCCTTTTGGCTCCCACCTGGAGGTTGGCAACCCTACAGGCAACCCTAAGAGAGTTGAGCTGTGCATAATGCAGGGATTGCAATGGTTATGTTTATAACTGGAGAACTGGGTTTGATTCCCTGCTCTGCCTTCACATGCAGCCGGCTAGGTGACCTTGGGTCAGTCACAAGTTCTCTCAGAGCTCTTCTCTCAGGAGCAGTCCTTGAAAGAGCTCTCTCAGCCCGACCGACCTCACAAGGTGTCTGTGGTGAGGAGGGGAAGGGAAAGGAGACTGTAAGCCACTCTGAGACTCCAAGTGAAGG
Source organism: Gekko japonicus (assembly GCF_001447785.1). NCBI lineage: Eukaryota > Metazoa > Chordata > Lepidosauria > Squamata > Gekkonidae > Gekko > Gekko japonicus. The sequence continues at coordinate 52,434 of NW_015173146.1, read as the reverse complement.
GCAGGGTATAAATCCAACGCTGCTGCTTCTTTCTTCTAAAGAGGAGTCGTCGCGTGCACTGGCAATGCAGATGGGTTATGAAACTCCACCTACAGGCTTCTGGCCTGGAAGCAGGACAGTGAAATATTAGCCCAGAGAGGGGTTGAAACCAGCTGGGCAAATCAGAAGAGCGTGATCCCAGGGAAAGCCTTTGGTTGGACAACCAGACCGAGAGAGCTGAGTAAAACCCATGATAAGGCCCAACCTCGGGAAGCCCCTGGGAAGCATTCTGCAGACATCTGCCATGGAGTCAGCCTTCAGCGACAAACAGTACTACGCTCAGCATTTTGACCCGAAAGGCTATTTGGAAACGTATTATGCCTTCAGCTCCGACAAAGAGGCAGAAAAGGCCTTAACAGTTTTTACTCTGAAAAATCTGCACAAAGCCTTCGTTCTGGGTAAGCAGAGATATTTATTTATTTATTTATTTATTTATTTATTTATTTATTTATTTATTGTCAAATTTATACCCCGCCCTCCCAGCCAGCAGGCTCAGGGTGGCTTCTAACAACAAATACAACAATACAAAATAAAAGTATGAATAATACAGAATTAAAACATTTAAAATAGTACATTACAAAATTACTAAGTACTGGCGGCGGTTAAAAATCAAACGAATGAGATGCTTTCAAATGAAAGTGCTTTGATGTTATTCCACGTAAAGCGTTTAGATGTTATTCTGCTCGTTCTTAAGGCAGCTGCTCGATGTCAACATTACAGGCCGTGCTGCCAGCTGCCGGGTGTGTTCTGCAGCTCTTGCCAAATGGTGTTCCTTGGGACTACCCCTGCCAGTTGGTAGATAGTCTGCCTCCCTTGCCAGTAGCTCGGCTGCCCTGCTCGCTGGAGGGCAGGCAGTGGACCCAATGAGCCAGGCAGCGGACTCTGCGGCAGAAGCACCAGGGCAAAGAGGCTGGCTGCCCTCACTGGCGTTCACAGGCTGCAGTCACCACCAAATGCTCCCCACATCAAATAGCCTGGGGTCATGCAGGAGTGCTTGGTGGCAGCAGCGATTTGCAGGTCAGCTCCGTTTGTTCTTGCTTCCTTGAGTGAAAGGAGCTCCGTTGCTTCCTTGAGTGAAGGGAGCTACCCCGCAGGATGCAACTGCAGCCACACTCCCGTGAGTCTCCCAGTTCTCCTAACACTGGCGACGAGGAAGAGAAGAAGAAGAGATTGGATTTATACCCCGCCCTTCACTACCCAAAGGTGTCTCAGAGCAGCTTACAAACTCCTTTCCCTTCCCCTTCCCACAACAGACACCCTGTGAGGTAGGTGGAGCTGAGAGAGCTCTTGACAGAAATTGCTCTTTTTCAAGGACAGCTCTTATCAGAAATATGACTTGCCCAAGGTCATCCAGCCAGGTGTAAGTGGAGGAGTGGGGAATCAAACCCGTTTCTCCCAGATTAGAGTCTGCACACTTAACCACTACACCAAACTGGCTCAGAGTCCTGAGCAGGGACTGCAGCTTGAGGACAACTGTGGCGGGGGTCCTTCACTCTTTATGTGCCAGCCAGTAAAGAAGAAACAGACCCAGCCACAGCTGTCCATAGGCTGTAGCTGCCACCACACAGTCCCCAGGTCAGGAGTCCTGGGAGTCCTGTGGGAGCATTTGGCAGTGGCCCTGTTTAGCAGCAGATACTCTCAGAGTCCTTGGTGGCTGTGGGTGTTAACCAGTTTGTTTTTGGCACCCCCAGGAAGCAAGGGAAAGGGACAGCATTGCCGAGCAGAGATTCAGGATATTCCTTCACATCAGGCATAGAACCAATGTGCCAAATAGTATCAGTGTATCTACCACATTTTTATCAAGCCCTGCCTCAAAGGAGCTCACGGTAGCCTACAGTGGGTAATTTTTATGCTAGGGAGAGACAGCTGTTAATTTTCCCATTGTTGTCCAAATTTAAACCTTGGATGTCCAGTTGAAATGCGCGGGATTGAGGATTTTAATTTTTTTGTTGGAAGACCGGAAAGAGAGGATATCTTTAGCTGTGGCAAAATTTTGCTTCCTGGCCCTTAAAAAGAGGAAGCTTGTACCTTAGATAGCGAGTTGATGACAAATTAGCGTTGTTTTTGTTTTGTTTTAATGAGACATTGTAGTCGTTTTAAAGTTCTTTTATATATCCATTTGAATTTTATGTATTTATGGTGCATCTTATATTATTATTCCTCTTGGTAATGTTCTATATTGGCTGGTCGCTTGACCATACTAATAAACTTGACTTGACTTGGCCTACAGTGGGGGTGTCAAATATGAAGGCCCAGGGGCCAGAACCAGTCCGTTCAGAGCTCTTATGCGGCCCACGAGCAACTGGTGCAAGGGAGGGAACAGAAGACTGATTGGGAAGGGGAGTGGGTGGAGCCACTCCATTTGTGGCTTCAGCATGGTGGAACAACCTCATCTGCAGCAGTCAAGCAGTGTGGGAGCATCTGCCCAGTGCTCCACCACTGGCTTTCCAGTCCACCCATATGGGTTTCCCTTTGCAGCCCCCTCCCAGCCTATGGGGCCTTGCGGTGAGGATACCACAACTTGGAGCTTACCAGCTGCTGTCCTTTATACAGTTTCTATATCCAGTACCTGGCATTACGTTTCAGGGCCCACATGGCCCAGCCCGACAAAGTGACATTTAAGTCAGATTTGGCCCTTGTAATGAATGAGCTCTGGAAAAAGTGCAGAAAAGGGCAACTCGAATGATAAAAGGGTTGGAACACTTTCCCTATGAGGAAAGGTTAAAGCGGCTCTTTAGCTTGGAGAAACGACGACTGAGGGGTGACATGATTGAGGTTTATAAGATTATGCATGGGAAAGAATAGGTAGAGAAAGAGGTACTTTTCTCCCTTTCTCACAATACAAGAACTCGTGGGCACTCAATGGAATTGCTGAGCGGTCGGGTTAGAACGGATAAAAGGAAGTCCTTCTTCACCCAAAGAGTGATTAACACATGGAATTCAGGGCCAAAGGAAGTGGCGGCGGCTACAAGCATGGACGGATTCAAAAGGGAATTAGATAAGCATATGGAGCAGAGGTCCATCAGTGGCTATTAGCCACAAGGTATAGATAGGGGCTCTGGGGTAAGTGATGCTCTGTCTTCTTGGTGCTTTGGGGGGGGTCAACAGTGGGAGGGCTTCTAATGTCCTGGCCCCACTGGTGGACCTCCTGATGGCACTGGTATTTCTGGCCACTGTGTGATACAGAGTGTTGGACTGGATGGGCCTTTGGCCTGATCCAACACTGGCGTCCACTTATGTTCTTATGAGTTCGACACCTCAGGCCTACAGGATTCTTCCTTCACTATTTTATCCTCATCTGTCCGAGGTTGGAAAGGTGACTGTCCAAGGGCACCCAACAAACTACACACTGGAGAAGAGCTCCCCCCAGTCCTACTTCAAGACTTAAATGCCATACATTGAGGAAGCGGGGCTGTGGCGCAGCAACGCGGTCAGCACCAGGAATCACTCCTGAGTACCACCGGCTCTTCGTTGTTTTAGAGGAGTTCTTGGGGGATCCCAAACTCCACCAGACCTCCTGAAGGGAGATATGGTGCAAGGGACTTGATTCGGGGCCCCCGCTTGGGGCAACAAGCAGGTTGATGCCCTGGATCGTCCCAGAAGCAAGCAACGAAGCAGAGCTGGGATGGCAGCCATAACTGCACCATCTGTGAACGCCCCAGAATTAAGAGACTTATATTGAGCCTCATCAGTAACATCGATGAAGAAATCCACTTTAAGTACCTATAAAAGCAACATCGAAGAAACTGACAACCTGACAACCTCTTGGTAAAGCGCCTTTAAAGTTTTTAAAAAACTCGGAAAGGAAGGGTGAAACGCCCCCCCCCCTTTCTTCACGGATTATAAAGTTGTTATTGGAAAAAGAAAGAAATAGAGATTTCTACAGTTAAATTCCTTACTTTTGTGGCTATTTTTAGTGACGTCATGCTTTATTGCTGAGTACGGAGGAGTCTAGAGCTGCAAAGAACATTAATTGTGTGAAAGGAGTCTTGTTTGTTAACACATCTGTGAGAGGCACTATCTGGTAAACATAGGCCCTGTCCACACGAGGGGCTTTGGGCTGGGAGTGGGCCGGATCGGGGCCGGAGCAAATGGGCGCGATCCCACTGCAACATCTGGGCAGCGTTGCGCACCCGTCCCCGATCTGGCCCTTCCCCCGAAGAGACGCATCAAAAATGAACCACCTACCGAGGTGGTTCATTCACGACGGCCGCATTAAGGCTGGTCGTGGGATCGCCGGCCCGTCTTTCTGCCGGCGCATCCCCGGCTCCTGCCTGAACTGCGCATGCTCAGACATGCACAGTTCGGCAGTCTCCCGTTCCCCTCCGTCGCTTCCCCCGGCATCTGATCGTGCCAGGGAGGGAATGCACCGCGGCTCAGGGGATCAATGTGATCCCGCCGCGGCATGTTTCTTTTGGTGTGGCTTTCAAAAGCTGCACTTCAGCCCGTCCCTTTCCCCCCCGTGTGGCAGGGGCCACAGTCTGCCTGAAAGACTCTATGGGCAAATAATCTGCAGAGTTTTTGAGTGTTGTTGGGCTGAACTGGGATTTTTGCTATTGCATTAAAATGGGTGACCAGGACATACAGAAAAAAATACCCAATGAGACATGGATAGACAGTTCTATGGAAAGCAGCCTGCTGCAGTTGTCAGACTTTAATTCTTGATGCAGTTAACCAGGGTGTCAACGAGGTGGTTAAGCCAATATTTCTCAAATAAGGTGTTACACCAAACCAGATTACAAGCAACAAAAAGGAATCCCAGCACCAAACAGCGCAAGAATCTGAACAACACAGCATTCAAGTGGATCTAACATACAGAGAAAAGGAACTTAAATACCAAAATGGGCAAAATATAGAACAACACTGCAATCAAGCTGATTTAACTTACAGAGAGGAGCCCCTGCAACAAACTGAACAAAATGCAGAACAGCACTACATTCAACTTGATTTAACCTACACTGAGAATAACAGATCTACAAAAAGTCTGCAAAACTCTGGAATCCTCAAAGTGATAAAGGGAAAAATATTCCAGAGAGAAGATGGAACAGAGTCTATGGAATCCTTAACTACCCTAAACTCTGACTATAGATGGCAAGCACTCAAAAAAAATCATCTTTACTTATAAGGGGAAAAGGCACAGAACCAAGACTTTATTGAAAACAAGAAATTACAAAAAGAAGAAAAGACTTAAGGTCTATAAATGAGATGGATCTAGGGAACCATTGTTTCAAATGTAATTGATTAAAGTGGGCCAGGGAACCTCTCTGTACATGTAACTGTTTAACATTGGTTATAATTGATTCCCCCCCCCCCATATATCCACAAAATTACAGCACCCAAGGGTTAAAATATATAAGCTAAGATGATATTAAGAATATAAGGTTGTTATTAAGAATGCAGTTTGATACAAGTGTCAGGCTAGAGAATTTACTTTTATTGATGTCAAAATAGTGTAATTAAAATGAGAAAAGTTTGTGATTATGAATCTGGAGAAAGGTATAAATGTAGTTAATAGATAATTTTAGTTTACAGAAGATTATTGTAGAATGTTTAAACAAAAGAGAATTTGTCATATTAATTGAGATGCAAAAATTATAGACCGTTGTGATTATGTAATCTTAAAATATATTCATAGCTAGACTTATAGAATAGGATTGTTAAAAATCGTGATTGCAAAATATAGATTTGCAAAAATATTAGATGGCCATATGGTGGGAAAATTGGCATTTAGATATATATGTATGAGGTGATTTAAGAGATACGACGGTATTACTACTCTCGTGTTTGTTTAGAATAATAAAAACTATTTTAAAATTACTTAAATGCCATACCACACTGGTTCTCAGAATGCCCAAATTAAAACTGAAGAATCCCAAATGGCTACACAAACTATGCAACATGGATGACTCAGGCCCGTAGCTACATTGGGGCATTTTGGGGCCTGGCCTCCCGACTTCCTAACAAGGACCCCCAATTCCCATCTAGCCCAGGCCCACTGCCGCTGCCCCTTCCCCAAGCATGGCTTGTGAAGCTTTTCTAGCAGTTGGGGGTAGGTGTCCAACATCGCACCGTCTTGTGAAAGGAAGCCTTTTGTCCCCGCTGCTCTTCCTGCGAGGCTGGGAGGAGGAGCCCTCTAGCCCCAAGGCGACGCTGAATGTTACTTTCCCCTTTCCACAGAACCTGAACCACCGCTGCCCCTACCCTAAGCGCAGCTTGCTTCCCTGCCACTGCCACCCCTTATCGAGTGTCGCCGCTGCAGGAAGCAGCACAAGGCAGCCAAGCAGGTGGGCCAGCAGGCAAGGTGGGGGTGGTGGGCTTTGACAGTGCAGGAACATCTTGCGGGTCCACGGTAGTTGCGCTGTGTGATCTGGGCCAGGGCGTCTCTTCCTTCTCCTCTTCTGGCTCCTCCTGTGTTTGGGTGCCCAGCTGGAGAGCCAGTGAAGGCCAGCTCCATGGCGTCGGCTTCCAGGGCACGCATGTTGGCGTTCCTTGCCCTGTTGCCGCTGGAGCCCCTCACCCTGCCATGGGAGACCTCCATGGATGAGCGGCTGCCTGCTCCAACTGCTCCTGCCTGCTCCAACTGGCAGGCATGAGTTTTTTTAAAAATTATTAATTTTTTGTGTGATGTCAGTGCCCCCTGACTTATTTGAAGCCCCCCCCTCAAATTACATAACCCTGGCTATGGGTCTGGGATGACTCAAAGTGGGGGTGCAAGAGGCCAGGAGCAGGGGTTAGATGCCAGGCTCACCACTACTAGGGCCAGGGGCTTCTCAGTGGCGGCTCCACACTGGTGGAATGAGCTCCCGGAGGAGATAAGGGCCCTGCGGGACCTTATGCAGTTCCACAGGGCCTGCAAGACGGAGCTCTTCCACCAGGCCTTCGACTAGGAGCCGCCCCCACTACTACCAACGAGCCGGCCCATAGTGCTAACATCTGGCTGCTACCACTGTGCTCAGGAAGATCATTGAGTGGCATCTGTCTGGTTGTATGGTATTCCAGCATGCCATTATTAGCAGTAGCACTTTATGAGAGTCTTGTTTTCTGGCTATTGCATTTTAAATTGTTTTTATGTGAACGAATGGTCATTTATAGACCAATTTTGTAAGCCGCCCTGAGCCTGCTTGTGGGGAGGGCACGATATAAATTAAATAAATGCAGAGGTCATTTCGGGGGGGAACGCGGGGGAACGCAGTTCCCCCGGGTGAGGTGCAGGGGGGTGGGGCACATGATGAAGCTCCGCCCCCTGCTTCCGGCTGCCCCGCTTCCAGCCCTCATTCAGCCAGGAGGAGGCAGGAGAAGAGGGAGGGTAAGTTGCTTCCTCCCCGCCTCTCCCCACCCCTGCCTGCCTGGGGCCAGGGAGGGCCTTGGCGGGGCTTCCTCGCACTCCCGCTAGCCTTGCAGGTCCACCGCCGGGCCCCTGATGTCAGGGTGTGTGGCATATGCTAATGAGTTATGCTAATGAGTTCCCCTAGCTCTTTTTCTATGAAATGACCCCTGAATAAATGAATAAATATATAAATCGAGTCAGAAGGGAAAGTGGAGGCTTATTCCTTTCTGTCTACATCAGTTCCCAAACAGAGATCCAGTGGCTCAGCGGCAGATAGGTTGCTTTTATGCAGAAGGTTCTGAGTTCAATCCCTGAATTGCTAGCTAAAATGACCAAGCGGTACATAATTTTATTACTTAATTATTTAGGCATTTGATGCTTTCTTCCCCCAGAATGTCCCAATACAGTTTACAGAAAATTCCAAAATACAATTGCAACAACCAATTAAAATAAATAACTAACAAAACACCAATATATCCTGGGGTGTACTGGTCTGTCAAACTGCCTGATGCAGGCTACAGGCCACAAGTCTCAGGCTAAGAGCCAAGGACCAAGAGACCTTTGGCTCTTGGCCTTTGCACCAATGTAGTTTTGACTTTTTGCTGGTTCTCATTGCAAAATCCCAGTCCCAAATGGTTTAACACTGAACAGCCACTCAGTTTGAGACCATCTCCCCCCCCACACACACACGCTGAGACTACTTGCAAAAATGAAGAGATTTAATTCTGCTCTGAGAATTTGAAGCCACTTGAAATGCAGACCGTTTGGTACATGGGTTAATTCAGAGAGAAATGCCAGCTAAGGGTCAAACTTGATTGGAAACCATATCAGCTGACCTGGAAGCTCTTTCTTGGGCTATCAGAGAAGTGTGGATCAGTTCCGGCCACCCAAGAAGTACAGCTGAGTAAAAATAATCTCCGTAGGGCAGCTTGCGTGACCAAATGTGTGATGCGTTGCAGGTGGCCTTAAAGGAGACACCCTGATTGACATCGGAAGTGGACCCACCATCTACCAGTTCCTCTCGGCCTGCGAGTCCTTCCGAGAGATCATCGCCACCGATTTTACCGACCAGAACCGGGAGGAGATGCAGCGGTGGCTGAGGAAGGAGCCAGGAGCTTTCGACTGGAGCACGATAGCGAAATTTGTCTGCGAGCTGGAAGGGGACAGGTATGGAGGGTGAACTGGCGTCTGGCACCAGTTGAACACCGAATTCCTGTGTGCCCCACCTCATTTGATCATGCTCAGGTCATGATTATCTCCCTTTCTTCATTACTGCCAGGCATCTAACACCCATGGGTGCCTCTCCCAGTGCAAACCAAATAAACCACACAGTGTGACCCCTTGATAGCTACAGTATAAGTTTATGGCAACCTATGTTTGCAGGGGAAATGTGAAAAGTTTACAAATGCTAAAAAAGAGAAACAAAATCCAGAGATTTAATCGCCATTCATTGTGCATACAGAGACATAGAGAAAAAATAGTTCAGATAACAGTTTGAGTCACCAGCAATGAACCCAAAATGGCACCCAAAAACCAATGCCACAAAAAAGATGTATTTATTTGTAATGCTTCTGTCCTGCTTTCCCTGCAAAAAGTAGCACCTCAAGGAGTAACAAAACTTTTGCAAGGGTCGGAGCTTTCGTGAGTCACTTCTTCAGATATCTGAAGGTATCTGAAGAAGTGAGCAGTGAGCAATCTCTTCTTAGTCTTCTTCTTCTTCTTCTTCTTCTTCTTCTTCTTCTTCTTCTTCTTCTTCTTCTTCTTCTCTGCCTGAGCTGATCACCCTACATAGCTGAAGAAGATCAAAGAGCTGTCTGTAAAATGAGGAACTAAACCTGCTATTATGTTTGATTGTTAACGCTGTGTTGCATTAATTGATGCTGTGATTTTATGTGCACTGTTGGAATTTTTATTCTGTTATGTAAGCCGCCCTGAGCCGGCCTTGGCCAGGAGGGTGGGATAAAAATCAGATAAATAAATACATAAATAAACAAACACATAATGAAGACATTAATGATGATGATGATGATAGGAAGAAAGAAATGAGGGGAAATTGGCTCTGACGGGCCACCGCTGGTGAAGAGGAGGTCAGCCAAATCCAGCTGGACCCCCTTGCTTACAGAAGGTGGTTAGGGTTGCCAACCTCCAGGCGGCACCTGGAGAACCCCCACTATTGGAAGTGGTCTCCATATGACCAAGATCAGTTGCCCTGAAGAAAAATGGCTGCTTTGGAGTATAGACTCCATGGCATTGTGCCTGGCTGAGTTTCCTACCCTCCTCAAACTCCAACCCCAAAATCTCCAGGTATTTCCATACCCAGAACTGGCTGCCCTGACTGTGTGATAGATGTGCAGGGGTAAACCAGCCCTTTAACAACAGTGGTGGTTTGTGGTGCAGGCCTTGTCGTCCCATTGCTCTTGCATTCTTCCCCAGGGAAAGGTGGGCCCAGAAGGAGGAGAAGGTGCGCAGCAGCATCAAGCGGGTCCTGAAGTGTGACGTGACCCAGCCCAACCCTGTGGCTCCGCTCTCTCTCCCTCCGGCCGACTGCCTCCTCTCCACCTACTGCTTGGAACTGGCTAGCAAAGACCTGCCGGCCTTCCGCTCGGCCTTGAAGAACATCGGCTCCCTCTTGAAGCCCGGGGGACACCTGGTCTTAGCCACTGCGCTGGAACTCACCTTCTTCCTGATAGGCCAGTGCCGGTTCGGTTGCCTCTACCTGGAGCAAAAGGCTTTAGAGGAGGCCGTGAAAGAGGCTGGCTTTGACATCGTGTGGGTGGAGACCACCAAGATCAGCTTTCCGTTGCCTTTGATCGACGCTACCGGGGCAGGTTTTGTGGTTGCCCGGAAATGCTGAAGTGAAACGAGCAGGGGGTCGGGGTGTGGGGAGAGGCAGGAGTGGAAATTATGGCTGCGATCATATGTACAATGAGACCCGACATAGGTGTGAATGCTGGGCGGATTTAAATGGCGCGATCAGACAACAACATCTGGGAAGCCCCCTGCAGCCATCGGCAGGGCTCTTTTTGGTAGAAAAAGCCTAGCAGGAACTCATTAGCATAATAGGCCACACCCAACAGCAGAAACTCATTAGCATATTAGGTCACACCCCCGACAACACAGCTCATGACCATATCAGGCCACACCCCCATGTTACCAGAAGTCTGGTCATCCAGCCACACCCACCTTTTGCCTCTTATTCTGTTCACCTTGTTTGTTGTCAAAATACAGGGCTTTTTTTTGTAGCAAGAACCCCTTTGCATGTTAGGCCACACACCCTAATGTAGCCAATCCTAATGAGTTTCTGCTGTTGGGTGTGGCCTATTATGCTAATAAGTTCCTGCTGGGTATG
>NW_015173146.1:33957-41486 GCF_001447785.1 Gekko japonicus | reverse complement strand
TAAAGGCAGAAATGCATCTTGTTCTTGCATTGGAGAGTTCAGTTTTTAACCTAGGACTTGCTTGTCCTCAGTGCACAGAAATTAGATCAATCTGATACCATACATATGTTTTAGAAATGATTTGGAAAATATTTGAACACCTTGTCTTAAAATATTTTATTCATCATGTTAAAATAAAATGTTCCATAATAAATTTTTTCCCCTTTTCTTTTCTTTTTCCAATTTTTTGGAAAAAAACAAAAAAGGCTTCAGGAAAAAAAACGGAAAAGACCCGGGATTTTCCTGAATTTTTCTGGTTTTTTTCCAGGCCTTCACATCTCTAGCTACAGACGGACTTTCCCCTGTCTGATCACTCCAGCGCGCGCTCATGGCGCCGAGATGATCTGATCAGGCCATCCTGCTTTTGCTTTCCCCCCTCCTCTCAATATGCGCATCATCGCAAACTCCATAGGGAGCCCTCGGTGCTTATGGAGAGCCAGTTTGGTGTCGTGGTTAAGTCTGCGGACTCTAATCTGGGGGAACCGGGTTTGATTCCCTACTCCTCCACTTGCACCTGGCTGGATGACCTTGGGCAAGCCGTAGTTCTGATAAGAGCTGTCCTTGAAAAAGAGCAGTTTCTGTCAAGAGCTCTCTCAGCCCCACCTACCTCACAGGGTGTCTGTTGTGGGGAGGGGAAGGGAAAGGAGTTTGTAAGCTGCTCTGAGACTCCTTTGGGTAGTGAAGGGCCATGGGGTATAAATCCAATCTCCTCCTCCTCCTCCTCCTCCTCGGTGTGGAGGTGCAATTCATTGATCCCTCGGTTAAGCTCATGTGGAAAAAAGGCAAGCAAAAAAACCCTGACTCACCTGCCGTTGCGTCTGATCATGCACTGACGGGCTGCACCTGCAGCTTCAAAGGGAGGTGTGATCCTGCAACTGTGGGTCAAATTCCTCCAGAGGACATAGCCTCGCCTCCTCCCCGTTTTCTCTGGCGCGTGTGACCGCAACCTTTGATTCTAATGTTTGTTATCATTGTTACACAATACTCACCTCTGTGAGTGGTAAGACGTTCAAGCGGCAGAACTGCCGGCTCTTCCTTTGGGTGCAATTGAGGAGTGGAGGCTGGCGGTGTTTCAGTCAACAATAAAACAATCATTCAAACAGCCATAAGAGTCTAATAAATCTGATAGCCACACACCTGTGCATATTTTTAAAAATCCCCAAGGAAAGCTAGCCAGGGCAAAGGCTGAGGTTTCTTCCTACCCAGTAGGGTTGCCAGCTCCGGGTTGGGAAATACCTGAGATTTTGGGGGTGGGGCCTGAGGAGGGCGGAGTTTGGGGAGGGACCTCGATGGGATCTAGTGACCCAGAGTCCACCTTCCAAAGCAGCCATTTTCTCCAGGTGAATTGATCTCTGTCACCTGGAGATCAGTGGTGATCCCAGGAGATCTCCAGCCACCCCCTGGAGGCTGGCAATGCTACAGTGATCCAGGAAAACTTCTCAGGTTCGCAGAGATGGGCTGAAGATTTTTAAGACAAAAATCTGTGGGGCTGAAGAAGGGCAAAACACTAAACGTGACATCAGTGTGTGCACGACATCGTAGGAGAAAATGAGGCGTCAAGGTGGCCTATTGGATTGCTGTAGCAACTCAAGCAGGAGGCCAGAACTGGCATTGAAAAGTACTGAGGCTGATGCACCGCAGTGTGATTTTCAGCTCATACTTTACTTTGTGATTTCAGAAAATAGGAGATACAATTGCTAGCCCGCAGGCTGCTTATATGTTTGTTTACAACCACACGCATGACACACACCCACACCCACACCCGTGATAGGCTATATCCAAGAGTTACAATCTTATAGGTTCTCTGTAGAATCCCTACTCGCCGGTTGGCGGGTTTTAGGATCCGAGGACTCTCTTGTCCCTGGTCGCGAAGCTTCGCTAGTTTGTCTGGCCACGTGGCGCCCCGACCGCGGGTTCGGTTCTGCTAGTTCACAACATTTCACACCATGCTTCCTTCCCCCCACCCCCCCCTGCCGCACTCCTGCTTTTCCACCCACCCCCTTTTGCTGCACCGTGCAGAATTCAAAAGGCAAACCACTGCAAAGAAAGATCAAGGTGGGGCAGCCGTGTTGATCTGAAGCAATAGAACAAAGCTAGAGTCCAGCCGCACCTGTAAGACCAGCAATTTTTTATTCGAGGTGTGAGCTTTTGTGTGTAATTCCATCTCATTGTCTGAAGAAGTGTGCGTGCACGTGAACGCTCACACCTAGAATACAAATTGTTGGTCTTAAAGGTACCATTGGAGTCAGCTTCGCTAGTTTGTCTGGCCACGTGGCGCCCCGACCGCGGGTTCGGTTCTGCTAGTTCACAACATGCTTCCTCCCCCCCCCCCCCCTCCTGCCGCACTCCTGCTTTTCCACCCACCCCCTTTTGCTGCACCGTGCAGAATTCAAAAGGCAAACCACTGCAAAGAAAGATCAAGGTGGGGCATCCGTGTTGGTCTGAAGCAACAGAACAAAGCTAGAGTCCAGCGGCACCTTTAAGACCAGCAAAGTTTTATTCGAGGTGTAAGCTTTTGTGTGTAATTCCATCTCATCGTCTGACAAAGTGTGCGTGCCCGCGGAAGCTCACACCTGGAATACAACTTTGTTGGTCTTAAAAGTACCATTGGAGTCCAACTTTGTTCCACTGCAAAGAAAGTCATAGGTTGAATCTGCATTTGCATTTTTAAAACAGTTTCGTGCTGCTGCGACGCCGTCTTCCTCTATGCTTGTTTGAACGTTGTTTGGAGAAGATTCTTTTAAAGTAGTGGGGAGGCGCAATGACAGTGGAGCCACCATGAGAAGGCGATAAACATATGTGGACGTGCAAAAGTATGCTAGCACTCTTGAGGTGTGAAAACGAAACCAAATGTAGACAGCTTTTTTGAAGACGGAGTCAGAAGGCTGGGACACCGGTGGGAAAGACAAATGCAGATTCGACCTGAGTGCGCAGAAGGTTACAGTGGGTGGCATGAGGAGCAGAGGGAGGGAGGAAAGGCCAGACGGGCCACAGAAAAGAGACACACACACCCATTGAACCTGCAACAGGACAGGCAAGGGGAGGAAGCAGAGGAAAAGGAGGGAGGGGAGGGCCAGAGTGAGAAGAAGCAGAGGGGGAAAGAGAGGACCACGGAGGGAGGGGACTTCCTCAATGATGTCTATGCAAGCAGGGCACATGGAGGTGCGCCAATGAAACAGCATATCTGTCACCATGCAAATAATGTAAATAAATCATACACTCCCCCCCCCCGAGTAATAGTCCTGAGAAACAACTTTCCTGTTCCCACCCACCCCTTCGAGTGCCACTCTAGGCAAATCCCAGCGGGTTGTAGAAACTGTTCACAGTAACCAGGAAAGCAAACCCACAACAGCCATCTCATTGGCTCAGCAGGAGCCCAAAGGCCCAAGACGCTGACGCAAAACTGGAACATGATCCAAAGCTGAGTCCTGACAGTCCTGACCCGTTTCTGTGTTTCATGCCCTGTTCCATGTATGTGCATGGAAGGAGGTTCTAATCTAACTGGACATCTGGCCGAAGGGGCTGCTTTGACCTCCCTTCCTGACAGCAGAACCGCAAGAAGATGAATATCAGTTGTCTCCTGTGAAAATGGTTTAAATATACACATACTCTCTGGGGTTAAGATATTTGGGGGGGGGCCATTGAGGGAGGATATAACAACACAGCCGGCCTACTTATATCCTTAAAGAAGGGAAAAGAAAAGCACTGTTTGGACAGTAAGAGAATGTGCAGAGTAGTTGCCTGCAATGTGTGTGGGTGAATCAAGCATGGCACAAGTTCTGATTGTAAATTTTTTTTAATCATTAGTATTGTACGGTCCTCGCTTCCTTGCTAGGGAAGATGTTCCCTGGCTAGCACTGCGGCCGTTTGCTTTGGATGAGAAAATGCTTGCTGTTTATGGAGACGGTTCTATGGACAAAAATGCAGCCAGGAGGCCCTTCTGCAAGGTTGCAGAACGTCTTCCCCAGATCACACCCTCAGCCTGACCGGCTCACCTTTGGCCAACTGACATCTCCGTCTCTAGTGTCCTTCAAGCAAAAAAGAAACCCCTCCCAAATGAATTCCTCTCCTCCCTTTGGCATCCAACGGAGCCAGTGCCTCCCCTTTTGACAAATCTAAATAACTTCTTTGTTTTGTTTTTCACCAATATGGTCTTCATATTCTCTTTTCACCCACGCTCCCAGGGAGGACTAATTTCTTAAAAGGAAACATGTGTGAGTGAATTATTTGTATCTGCAGCCACTGATTACAAAAAGAACAAGCATACAGTGGGTGGGGGCTTGTTTTTCACCCGCTAAGCAAATTGGATATGAACGAGCAATAAATGCATCCCTCTCTCCCCATATAAGATGGCAAGTTGAGAGGTATGCAGAATACATGGTACATTTCCAGAGTTCTGTTGCAGGCCTTATTTAGACGTCTTCCTTTCCCAGCCATTCCTGTTCTTTTCCAGCTCACCTCTGTCTGGTGACCCCTGCAACATCTAACAAAAGAACCTAAGAGACGCCAATGTTGGATCAGGCCAGTGGCCCATCCAGTCCAACACTCTGTCACACAGTGGCCAAAAATACCAGGGGCCATCAGGAGGTCCAGCAGTGGGGCCAGGACACCAGAAGCCCTTCCACTGTTGCCCCCCCCAAGCACCAAGAATACAGAGCATCCCTTGCCCCAGACCGAGAGTTCCTATCTATACCTCGTGGCTAAGAGCCACGGATGGACCTCTGTTCCATATGCTTATCCAATTCCCTCTTATAAGAACATAAGAGAAGCCAATGTTGGATCAGGCCAATGGCCAATCCAGTCCAACACTCTGTCACACAGTGGCCAGAAAGACCAGGGGCCATCAGGAGGTCCAGCAGTGGGGTCAGGACACCAGAAGCCCTCCCACTGTTGCCCCCCTCCCCAGCGTCAAGAATAGAGGGCATCCCTGGCCACAGACTGAGAGTTCCTGTCTATACCATGTGGCTAATAGCCAGTGATGGACCTCTGCTCCATATGCTTATCTAATTCCCTCTTGAAGCCATCCCTGCTTGTAGCCGCCACCACCTCCTGTGGCAGGGAATTGTGTGTGTTAATCACTCGTTGGGTGAAGAAGGACTTCCTTTTATCCGTTCTAACCCGACTGCTCAGCAATTTCATGGAGTGCCCACGAGTTCTTGTATTGTGAGAATGGGAGAAAAGTACCTCTTTCTCGACCTGCTCTATCCCGTGCATAATCTTAGAAACCTCGATCATGTCACCCCTCAGCCATCATTTTTCCAAGCTGAAGAGCCCCGAGCGCTTTAACCTTTCTTCACAGGGAAAGTGTTCCAACCCTTTGATCATTCTAGTTGCCCTTTTCTGCACTTTTCCCGATGCTGTAATATCCTTTCTGAGGTGTGGTGACCAGAACTGTACACGGTACTCCAAAGTCCAGTCTCCTCTCTTCACTATCACTTCGCTGTCTCATATGCAAAGGTCAGAACGGTACTGATAAGCACTCTCCAGCCCCTCCCTTTCGATGTGGAGGGATATCAGTAGAGATCATCCGGGCAGGAGGCTTCCGTGCCACAGGAAGGAACTCCATTGTTCTTCTGCTGGCTGCCACTCCCGATCTGCAAATGGTCTGTGATGGATTGATGCCCCTTTTGCTGTGAGGAAGGTCAGTTTTGTGAGGATCTTCGCTGGTCAAACTTCAGTCTCGGGAGCTGGGGCAGGTCAAGCAAGCCTCAAATATCTGACCCCAAGGTGGCTGTCAAGTGGAGAAACCCCCCCCCCACACACACACACTTGATGCACATGGCTCAGCAGGCCTTTGCGGGATATAAATCGAAACTAATAAATAAATGACAAATAAATTTGCGGCCCAGCCACTGTCTCCGCATCCCATGCCTAATCTATACACAAGCCCAAAACATGCTGAGTGCACAACACACATTGTTAGAGAATAAGCCTGATATTCATGGCTCAGCAGGCCTTTGCAGGATATAAATAGAAACTAATAAATAAATAACAAATAAATTTGCGGCCCACCCACTGTCTCCGCATCCCATGCCTAATCTATACACAAGCCCAAAACATGCTGAGTGCACAACACACATTGTTAGAGAATAAGCCTGATATTTGCTTTATGAACTATATATTGCTACACACAATGGACTGTGCACACACACACAGGCTCAGAAAGCTGTACACTTTAGGTCACCTGTTGTGATGCCACACATAGAGGGTGCCTGTGCATACCTTACCTGTAAATAAGGTTTCAGCTACACAGTTGCCCAGCCTGGTGAAGAAGCACAAACCTTCATTATTGTGAGCAATGAAACAACAACTCTAGGAGGAGACAGCCCCCATGGCAAAGCTGCTTATGGATCCCCAAGCATCGAGAATAAATCCACGTTTTAAAGAAAAGCAAAATTTATTTCAAAGCGTTGAAGACATACTCAAACACGTTCTTTGTTAGAACTGGGGATACACAGTTAGGTCGAGCATAATAAAGGAAATTCAAACAGATACAGATCCAATGAATAGCATTCCCGCTGGCGGGCTAATGAAACGGTTGCGCGCCCAGTCCATGGGAACCAGGCAGAACATCAGACAAAACACAGGTGCAGGACTCATGAGAAAAGCAATAGGCAAGCATTACAGCATCTTCTCCCCCACACAACCTCCAGCAGTTATCTTGTGCATTCCAACGCAGGAGCAGGATGATAGAAAACAAGCCGGGTGCAACAGGGAAAGGATATGTACACAGAGGTCACAGAAAACAGAATGGCAGCTTGCTGACATACTGCCCCCCTTAAAATACACTTACAACACACCTCCCGGGTCGGGCGGGAGATCTCCCGGGCTGGGCGGGAGACCTCCCGGTTTGTCCGGGAACCTCTTGTGGAAACTACGGATCAGGTAAGGGGCCCGAATATCCCCTTCTTCCACCCATTCGCGGTGCTGGGGACCGAAATCAACCCATTCGATAAGGTACCAGAGTTTACCACGTTTCAATTTACAATCAAGGATATCAGCGATCTCAAAATGTTCATCCCCTTCCAAAATGACAGGCTTGCTATCCCCAACCCTTGCCTCTACTAGTGATCTCTTGATCTGCAGTCAAGAGACCCACACGTTCCGGCTGGTTCTGGTCGTGTGTGAATTCCCTTTGTTTCCATTTCTTCCCCTCCATTCTTCATTGGAACAACCAAGCTGCAAGACCGATAAGTATCGCCTGTCATCACCCCTACCTGCGAATGCGACTGTGCTTATTTCCTACTGTAATTCTTAGGAACTTGATTGAATGTGTGAGTGCATCAGTATTGTGTGTGGAGTCTAATCTGGGAGAACCGGGTTTGATTCCCCACTCCTCCACTTGCACCTGCTGGTGTGGCCTTGGGTCAGTCACATCAGCTGTTCCTGAAAGAGCAGTTTCTGTCAGAGCTCTCTCAGCCCCACCGACCTCACAGGGTGTCTGTCGTGGGGAGGGGAAGGGAAAGGAGTTTGTAAACTGCTCTGAGACT
>NW_015173146.1:28154-33853 GCF_001447785.1 Gekko japonicus | reverse complement strand
TTCTTCTTCTTCTTCTTCTTCTTCTTCTTCTTCTTCTTCTTCTTCTTCTTCTTCTTCTTCTTCTTCTTCTTCTTCTTCTTCTTCTTCTTCTTCTTCTTCTTCCGGTAGGCTCCACACTCCACACCCCTTTCACACACTCCACGCCCCTTTCACCTTCTTTGACCATTGGATTTTATGGCACCTTCTGCATAGATTTATGGCTGTTCAGGGGGTGGGGGTGGCTTTGCAATCAGTACGGCATTGCCCTGAGCAACGCCCCTCTAAGCTGTGGACTCTTGTGAGCAAAAATTCTACTTTGTGAGCTGCCGGCATTAAAGTTGGGAGCGAGCGATTTGGCTGCTGCATCGATCAGTTTGCTCTGGAGCCATCCTTCCTGAGCTAAGACAAAAATGTGTGAGCCGAAGGCTAAAAAACTGTGAGCTGGCTCACACTCACTCAGCTAAGAGGGGACCCTGGCCCCGAGGTATCTGAATGTGGCTTTGAGCTGCCCTTTTTCCTCCCAGTTGAGAAAATGTGGAGCAAATGCTTGATGTAGAATCGCCCATAAACGGCTTGCTCCGGCAGA
Organism: Gekko japonicus; assembly: GCF_001447785.1. Taxonomy (NCBI): domain Eukaryota; kingdom Metazoa; phylum Chordata; class Lepidosauria; order Squamata; family Gekkonidae; genus Gekko; species Gekko japonicus. The sequence goes on along the minus strand of NW_015173146.1, from coordinate 33,288 downwards.
GACTGGATGGCCAAAGCCAAGCTGTGACAGAGGAGATAAAAACAGGACGCCAGGGCCCCACCTCTCTGAACCGCCCCTCTGGCAGGGTGCCACCAGCCTACGCAGCGCAGCCTTTCTACTGGTAGGGTGGAGGAGAGTGCTGAAGCCGGAAGGGACCTCAGCCAGGGTCGTCCAACTTTATAGGGACAGGATCATTTTCCCATTTCCTTTTGAGTTTAATTTAGTTAAAAATTGAGAAGGCAGGACTATAGGGAAGGTAGCCATTGGTGAGCCGGGGGGAGGGAAGCCAAAAGGAACAGGACCTGGAGGAGAGAACAGCCTTTGGTTAGGGGACAAGAGCTGCCGAGGCAGGAGAGAGGAGAGCGTAGAACCCAGACCGTGAAGAGTTTTGCAAGCGTTACAGGTACCATGGAGGTGGCCTTCACCGAGAAAGACTCTTATGCTCAGCATTTTGTCCCAAAAGATTACCTGGAAATGTATTATTCCTGCCATCCTGAGAAAGAAGACGAAAGCGCCCTGTTAGTCTTTTCTCTGAAAACTCTCCACAAGGCTTTTCACTCCGGTAAGTTTCGACAGCTTTTGTTTCTTTTACAGCTCCGCTGCAACCGGCATCCTGAGAATGAAATCTCCCTGATTAGTTTGGCAGCTCCAGTCCATTATGCCCCGACTTTGTTGTTGACCTCTGACCTCTGGTTCAATAAGAGACAGGAGATCTGCACCCCGAACATGGTTGCCGGCTGGGAAGTGGGCCAGTGAGGCTTATCGTGGCGTGGAGGTAAAATAACATCATATCATCTGGGAAATAAAGCCCCATTAAGACTCTGCTAAAGGGACAGCGCACTTTCCCCCTGGAGGCCGGCTGACAACCGGACTCACAAAATGCACCACCTGCTCATTCCATTGCAGCAACTTGCTTCCAAAGGCACCAGAGCAGAGCAGTCGGTTGGTGTTTCCTGGCCAGCTGGTAACCTCCTGCCCAAGAGACCGGGTCTGTAAATTGCCACATGCCAGTTTCCGAAATCCAAGTAATCTTATTTTCATATTTGAAGGTGCCAGAGGGAGAAACTGGAAGCAGGTGGGTAAGCGGGACACAGAGTTTCTAGGCCTGTGCTGGCTGTAGGCAGGAGCTTTTGGGGGGGAGGGAAGGGTTGTGCAACCTGAAAGGGATGTCATCACTCAGCAACGCTCTGCCTGCTGTGGAGGGAGAAGCCAAATGGGAGAGGAGTAAAGGGAAGGGGCTGCCAGGAGGGAGGAAAGCTGAAGATGGGGAAGACGGAAAGAGGCCAGTGGGGGGAGGCTACAGGTAGTGCCCCGGGGAGGGAAACAGGGAAAGCAAGACGGAAAGAGGGAGTGGGGAAGTGACAGCCCCCCCCCCATGTCCTTGCACATTCCTACTTGTGTTTATATAATATTCTTTCTCCAAAGAGCTCAGAACAGCATAGTTGTTACTTATATAGAATTAAGCTTCTTGGAGGAAGGATATTATATATTAAAAAGTATTAAACAGATTATGGTTCCATAATGGTTCTATTCGGAAAGGACACCGATTAACTCAGGTTACATCATAAACACAAATGCTATTGGACAGGTCTTAGCTCAAATTATACTTCAAACGGTACCTACAGAGAACACGCATGAACACCCATGAAGCTCCTTATCCCAAATCAGACCCTCGGTCCATCAAGGTCAGTATTGCCTACTCAGACTGGCAGCGGCTCTCCAGGGTCTCACGTGGAGGCCTTCCACATCACCTACTGTCAGATCCTTTAACTGGAGATGTTGGAGACTGAACCTGGGAACTTTCTACATGCCAAGCAGAGGCTTTACCACTGACCCACAGCCCCTCCCAAACAGGCACAAATGCCTCCTCTTAACAAGGTAAAGTAAAAGGTAAAGGTTCCCTTGCTTGAAAGCCAGTCGAATCTGACTGTAGGGTTGCGGTGCTCATCTCCGTTTCAAAGCCGAAGAGCCAGCGCTGTCCGAAGATGTTTCCATGGTCATGTGGCTGGCATTACTGAACACCAAGGCGCATGGAACACTGTTACCCTCCCACCAAAGTGGTACCTATTTATCTACTTGCAATTTCTTGCTTTCGAACTGCTAGGTTGGCAGGAGCTGGAACTAGAGACGGGAGCTCACTCCATCATTCGGCACCCGGGTCTTGAACTGCTGAACTACCGACCTTCCACAGCCTGCAGTTCAGCGTCTCAACCACTTGAGCCACCGCAGCTCCTTCCTCTTAACAAAGTGTCCAACAAATGTTTGAATCTGGTTTTTTACATTTTATAAAAATATCAGAGGTCTGTAACTGCCTAAGCAAAAGGAGCCTGTCCTATATTTTAACATCTGTTAGGGCATGCATAGGGAGAGGGATAGAGGAATTGCGTTTTTCCCATTTCTTTTGAATCCCTTGTTCAATCTGGTGCTGCACTAAAAGTATGCTTGTGAACATTTTCCTTTTAATAAATACTTTATAACTTTTGATGCTGGTAGTGGTTCTCTGTACCACATAGACCTCTACCATATAGTACACACTGGCCCCTGCCACATGGCAGGGAAAACACTGGCCAAAGTGCGGCTTTTAATAGCCGCACCAAAAAAGAGACGCCGCAGCGGGATCCCACGATCCCCTGAGCCATGGCGCCGTTGCTCCCCGGCACGATCAGATGCCAGGGAGGAAGAGACGATTGGGAGGGGGAGGCTGCCGAACTGTGCATGCTCGAGCATGCGCAGTACAGCTGGGGGCCGGGGATGCACCGGCGGAAAGACGTGCCGGTGATCCCACGGCCGGCAGTGATGCGGCCTTTCGGAAAGAACCACCTAGGTAGGTGGTTCTTTTTTGCTGCGGGGTTTGGCCGGGAGGGGTGGATTGGGAACGGGCTGGGAACGGGTGCAGCATGATTCCCAGATGTTGTTGTGGGATCGCGCCCGTTTGCTGCGGCCCCGATCCGTCCCTCTCCCGGCCCAAAACCTCTTGTGTGAACAGAGCCACTACTGTAAAAGGGGCAGGGGGGGTTGGCAGTTGGCTAGTGGCCATTCCTCCAGGGGTGCACAAGGCAGTAAACGATCCCCGTGTTGACCAGGTGCTGGGCAGTGGGAGACACAGAGGCAAGGCCTCGGAACTTGGAAGGGAAGCTGGGAGTCCTGGCCCTCCCAGCGGGGAATTCCTACAAAGGTGGCAGTGGTTACCCGAGAGAGAAAAGCCTCTCCAGGTGATATGAAAACCTTGGAGGTCAGGGTGGAATACGGCCTGCAGGCCCATTCCGCCACACACCCCAGAGGCTTCTCTTTCCTTCCCTGAGCCACTGTCCCTGCAAAACTCCATGGTACACCCCCCCTCAGTCCTTCTGTTTCTTTGTTGTAATATACAAATCCCACTTTTATGTTCTAATTGCATGGCAACCAGTTCAGGAAAACAAGACAGACACATCCCAGGGAAAATGCAACATGTCACCAGACCCATGGAAGGTCTTCGTGGTCAGGGGAAGTCACACGTGGGTTGCTGTTCCATGTCCATCTACTTCCTATGGACTTCTGAAGGGTGTCACTCGTCTCCGTGAAACATGGCCTCAGTTCATTTATTCCCTTCATTTACAACCCGCCTTTCTCCCCGAATGAAACTGGAATGGGACAGCAACTTTAAAGTCCAAGTCCCGATTTAGTGACTAAGTAAGCCCTGCCCCTTGAACCGGGACTGGCTTGCAAGAAAGGGTGCCTCAGATGGCACCCTTAAACATCCTGAAGGCCCCTGAACAACACATAGTGATACGGGGTCTAGCAGCTGCTCGGCACAAACAATTAAGAAAATGCTTACAACCAGCTGGCCAGTGGGGAAAGCAGCCCCCCCAAAGCCCCCTCCAGCAGTGCTGGCACTGGTGTGATGACGCCCCCCAGAAGGGATGTCATCACATTGCCAGTGTCAGGAGCAATGCTCTAGGTTTTGGGCAAGCTCTATGGTTTTGAGGACAGAAAACCCATAGAGTTTTGCCCAAGACCTAGAGTGTCACCCCCAACGTTGGCAACGGGATGATGAAGATATCCCGATTGTGCCCAGAGGATGCCTTGCCAGCAGCCCTGTGGGACTTGGCAACCCTACCCATCACCAGATGTCCAGGAATGTTCAACCTGGAGTTGGCAACCCTGTGGCATCCCATGATCCAGGGCTGGCAGTCCTAGCAATGGCCTTGATGGAAGACCACGTCAGACGACCTGGAAGCTCTTCCTTGGGCTATCAGAGAAGTGTGGATCAGTTCCGGCCACCCAAGAAGCACAGCTGAGCAAAAATAATCTCCGTAGGGCAGCTTGTGTGACCCAATGTGTGATGCGATGCAGGTGGCCTTAAAGGAGACACCCTGATTGACATCGGAAGTGGACCCACCATCTACCAGTTCCTCTCGGCCTGCGAGTCCTTCCGAGAGATCATCGCCACCGATTTTACCGACCAAAACCGGGAGGAGATGCAGCGGTGGCTGAGGAAGGAGCCGGGAGCTTTCGACTGGAGCCCAGTGGTGAAATATGTCTGCGAGCTGGAGGGGGACAGGTCTGTAGAGGAAGCTGTGTGGTTCCAAACCTCCAGATAAGACCTGGAGTTCTCCCAGAATTGAAATGGATCTCCAGAATATAGAAACCAGTTCTCCTAGGGAAAACTGGTTTGGAAGATGGACTGTATGGCGTTACAGCCTGTTGGGTCCCTGACCTCCCCAAAGGCCACCCACCCTAGGCTCCACCCCCGAATTTCCAGGAATTTCCCAATCGGGAGCTGGCATCCCCACTTGCTAGCTGCCTACCTTCTTTGTCTCGTCACACTCCTGTCTCCCTTCTGCCAGTTTAGCGTCGTGGTTAAGTGCGCGGACTCTAATCTGGGAGAACCGGGTTTGATTCCCCACTTGGTTGGCAAACCTATGTTAGTTCCTTGAGCTCGTTTGGCGGTTCTAGCAGGGGAGCTCAGCTATCAGAGACCCTCGACCAAAGAACAGTACAGTCCTTCTATCTGGGATGGCTGTCCTCTTTCACCGAGCGCCAGGGGTCATTTCATAGAAAAAGAGGTGCTGGAGCTCATTAGCATAACTCATTAACATAACTCATTTGCATATGCCACACCCCTGACATCACCGGAAACGTGTCAGAAGGCGAC
>NW_015173146.1:26079-28096 GCF_001447785.1 Gekko japonicus | reverse complement strand
TGGATTGCTAGCTACTGGGGGGGGGGGAACGTGTAGATCTGCCCTCGCAGAGGAGGGAGAGCTTGTGCCTGAATAAAACTTGGTCTTAAAGGTGCCACTGGACTGTTTTGGGCTGGGGGGAGCTCTGCAACTTACCTGGCTGCTTCTTGCTCTGACCGAGGGCTGCTGGGAGCAGGGGGCGGGGCTTGTTGCATGTGCCCGCCCCCTGGGCTCTTTACTGCCGGAGCTCTGCTCCTGTGCGCTCCTACAGGAAATGACCCCTGCCAAGTGCACAGCTTGGGGAGGGACGCGCATGGAGTGTGGGGGGGAGGTAGGGGACACCCGCCTAGCCATTCAGATTAGCCGAATCAACCCTGGCGATCCATGGGGTGACAGATGTTGCAGCCAGATCGCCCTCCCATGTGGGTCAACTTCAGCTAGAAGAAGAAAAAGAGTATTGCCACTGAGCCCAGATCAAGGCTGACCCAGGTTGCCACAAGAGATTTGGAGATGGATTGATTCCAGACAGGGAAGGCAGGATGAGACCTAGTAAGGCAGGCCTTCCCATTCTAGGGCTTCCACGGGGACACGGGTGCTGGGGAACAGGTGTTTGGGGTGTCGCAACCCGCTGACAAGGCTGTTGGCATCATTTGGAAGCTGATGGCTGTCAGGGCTGTTCTATGAAAGGTGATCTTGGAAAGGTAAGAAACTCTGTTGTGATTCATGTTGACCAATCCAAACCATGGAGAAAATTTGGAGCTGGATATACAGTTGCCAGCTCTGGACTGGGAAATACCTGGAGATTTTGGAGATGGAGAGATTGGATTTATACCCCATGGCCCTTCACTACCCGAAGGAGTCTCACAGCCGCTTACAATCTCCTTTCCTTTCCCCTCCCCACAACAGGCTCCCTGTGAGGTAGGTGGGGCTGAGAGAGAGAGCTCTTTCGAGGACTGCCCTTGAGAGAACAGCTCTGGGAGAACTTGTGACTGACCCAAGGTCACACCAGCAGCTGCATGTGGAGGAGAGCACTGAGGTCAGGGTTGCAAAATCGTTTGGCCCTCCCTGGACTGAAAGATGCCAGACTGGCCTCTACCAGGGCAAGGGCCTTCTCAGTGGTGGCTCCACACTGGTGGAACGAACTCCCGGAGGACATCAGGGCCCTGCGGGACCTCTGACAGTTCTGCAGGGCTTGTAAAACAGAGCTCTTCCACCAGGCCTTCGACTAGGAGCCACCACTAATAACATCAATTACATCAGCAACATCAACCAATACTAATTGAGGTGGATAATACTAACTAACTATGCTGGACGCCGACGGGGCCCATTTTTTGAGAACATCTATCATGTCCCCCGAGTTGCTATTGTCACCAGCACTTTATTTCTATTTAATTCTATTTTATTGTGAGCTATGACTTGTTATGTTTGTGTTTTAATGTTTTTATTCCTTATTGTAAGTCGCCCTGAGCCTGCCTGTGGCAGGGAGGGCGGGATTAAAAAAATGAATAAATAAATAAATAATAAAATGGTGATACCAGCAACCCAGGTCAGATCACCCTGCAGGCGGGTAAGGCCTTGCATGGAGACCTGGCTGCCTGGGACGCTCCTCTCCTTCCGCAAATAGTGAATCAAGGCAACTGTGCATGGAAGTCCCAACTCTGGGGAGACAAAGGCAGAGCCAAATCCCTACTTAGAAATGTTTGGGGGGGGACAGTCTCCACGTTCTTGGCAATCTTATAATTCCCAGGCTTTCCAGGTTTTATGTGGAGTTACTGAAAAGTTTATTTTATAAATGATTGTTGTGTGTGAACTGAGTGCGTAGAATCTCAGCCACATTGGGCAGACTGGCACGCTTTGCTCTGGCCAAGTGCTGCCCGCAGGACCAAATAAGGACAGCTACGAACATAAGAGGACATAAGAGAAGCCAATGTTGGATCAGGCCAATGGCCCATCCAGTCCAACACTCTGTGTCACACAGTGGCCAAAAATACCAGGTGCCATCAGGAGGTCCAGCAGTGGGGCCAGGACACCAGAAGCC
>NW_015173146.1:18432-25932 GCF_001447785.1 Gekko japonicus | reverse complement strand
TCTAACCCGGCCGCTCAGCAATTTCATGGAGTGCCCACGAATTCTCGTATGGTTAGGGCTGCCATCTCCAGGTTGGGAAATCCCTGGAGATTTGAGGGCTGGAGGCTGGGGAGTGCAGAGTTTAGGGAGGGGAAGACGCTCAGCGGGGATGTGGTACCAGAGAGTCCGCCTTCCGAAGCAGCCGTTTTCTCCAGGGGAACTGATCTCTGTCGTCTGGAGATCAGTTGTTGTAATGTATCCAGTCCAGACCGCGTGGCCAGCTTGGGCTCCACGCGGTCAGGCACAAACGTCGAGCTTCGCTCCAAGAGACAATGGACTATGCGGATCCTAGCCCGCTCCAATCAGGGGGCTAGGTTCCTGGCCAAGAAGCCTATGGGACTCTCGGCCACTGTAAATAACCTATTGGGAAGTGGGGGTGTGTTTTGGGTGGCGGTTTCTCGGGGGATATAAGCCGGCCTGCGAGCCAGCCAAAGTCATCTTGTTCCTGATCGAATAAAGTACACTTTGCTGAAATCACTCTCTGTCTGCGTACTTTTCAGTTGTAATTCCGGGAGAACTCTGGCTGCCACCGGGAGGTTGGCAGTCCTCACATGCACATGCACATATTCCCAGCTCCTGGTGCTCAAGAGAGTGAGGGAAAAGCAGGCACTGGCTTGAAGGTGGCAGCTTCTGCCGGGGTAAAAGACTCCCGAGTGGAGGGGTGGAATAAAAGACTTTTTATAAAAAGATATCCGGTCCTACTGGGCTCTTGGCCAACTGAGGCCGAGGGGGCTGCGACCAAGGAGGCGGTCGTGAAAGTTCACACTGCAGAAGCCTCGAGCTTTGGAGCAGTAGGTGAGAAATAAGATTGCCAACCTCCAGGTGGGGCCTTGAGACCTCCCAGTATTAGAACTGGTCTCCAGGGGGCAGAGAACAGAACCCCTGGAGAAAATGACTGCTTTGGAAGGTGGGGTCTGTGGCATTATACCCCACCGAGGTGTCGGTTTGGTGTAGTGGTTTGAGAGCCAGTTTGGTGTAGTGGTTAGGAGTGCGGACTCTAATCTGGGAGAACCAGATTTGATTCCCCACTGCTCCACAGGCAGCTGCTGGTGTGACCTTGGGTCGATCACAAGTTCTCTCAGAGCTGCTCTCTTCCCTTACGTGCGCAGGCTCTGCACCTGTTCCTGGACTGAAATGGACTCTCTGGAGCACATATTTTCAAACTGCTCTTTGCATACGGCGAGCTGAAAGGAAATCATCAGCCCGCTGCTTGAAAGGTTCCTGGGAAGATCAAACAAGATTAGATTAGAACAACTGTTGTTAGCAGAGATCAGTTCCTCTGGAGAAAATGGCCTCTTCGGAAGGGGAACTCTGTGGCGTTATACCCCATTGACGTCCCTCCCCAAACTCCGTCCTCCACAGGCTCCACCTCCAAAACATCCAGGTATTTCCCAACCTGGAGCTGGCAACCCCAGCCAGAAACCCGGTCAACTAATCTCAGGAGGGAAAATGCCGCTGACCCGGTTTGAAGCAAGCTGTAGCCGTTGGGCCTGCGGAGTAGCTGTGCTGGGTCTGCCCAGGGACAGGGAGGGGTTCTGGCTCGAGCCCCTTGCAGTTCTTGATGATCATGTGATGTCCACGGCTGTAAGAACAGGCGTTTGAAGGGGAGGACATCTGATGCAGGTTTTAGGGTGGCGAGGTTGTCCCATTCACCTTTTGTTCTGCTCCAGGGAAGAGTGGGCCCAGAAGGAGGAGAAGGTCCGAAGAACCGTCAAGCGAGTCCTGAAGTGCGACGTGACCCAGCCCAACCCTTTGGCCCCGCTCTCTCTCCCTCCGGCCGACTGCCTGCTCTCCGCCTTGTGCCTAGAAGGGGCTTGCAAAGACCTGCCCGCCTACCGCGCTGCCCTGAAGAACATCAGCTCCCTCGTAAAACCTGGAGGGCGTTTGGTTCTATTGGCCATCCTGGAAGAAACTTTCTACATGGTTGGCCAGCGCCAGTTCTCTTGCCTTTACCTGGATCGGGAATCTGTGGAAGAAAGTGTGAAAGAGGCTGGCTTTGATATCGAGTGGCTGGAAATGAGCCAGCTCTGCTTCCCGGGGACTTTGTACGATGCCAAGGAAGCATGTGTGCTGGTGGCACGGAAACACTGACGGGCAGGGCTCTTTTGGTAGAAAAAGCCCAGCAGGAACTCATTAGCATAATTAGGCATATTAGGCCACACCCCTGATAGTACAGCTCATTAGCATATTAGGCCATACCCCCATGTTACCAGAAGTGTGGTCATCCAGCAACACCCACCTTTTGCTTCTTATTCTGTTTACCTTGTTTGTTGTCAAAACCCAGGGGTTTTTTTGTAGCAGGAACTCCTTTGCATGTTAGGCCACACACCCCTGATGTAGCCAATTCCAATGAGTTCCTGCTGTTGGGTGTGGCCTGTTATGCTAATGAGCTCCTGCTGGGCCTGGCCAACTCAGGAGCCAGCCGGAACTCCATTCCTGTGCGTTCCTGCCCAAAAATAGCCCTGCTGAAGGGCAAGTGCAGAAGTATATATTAAAAGCTTGTCCTAAGCTGACAGGTTCTCCTAGTATGTGACTGACTGACTCAGATTTCAAATAATATAGAAAAATAACCTAGTAAACCTAGCAGATGTGTGTATATATTTTTAAACAATCATTACACTCAAAGCTGTTGTTTTAAAATGTGTGTGAGAGAGCATTTCTTTTCTTTCTAAAGTTTTATTTACTTTTTCGTCTCCCAGTTTCTTCTGGCCATTTATATGATGAGAGTAAAATAAGTATTTTTTCCATATTCCAAGGCTATATTGATAATATGCTTATTGACCTAGTCATTGAGAAGGCATCACTGCAGGGTTGTGTGACTTATAGTGCATAAATTGATTAACCTGTCAAAATTTTATTCATCTTTGGATATTTATTATAGTCTGATTCTGTTATTCATGACCAAAGTGCAGAAGATGCTCGTTAATTTCATATGGGGACAAAACGACAAGGCCTGCGCATTCCGTTCTCCAGAAAGGGTGTGTCCGAGCCTTACTCTGTCGTCATTTTTTGTTGTGTGTGTTTGAACATCTTACCAAACAGATCCAGCTGAACAAAGATTCTGGTTAGTTTGTCCTAAAAAGTAGCTGTTTTTGAAACTGGAAATTTATTTTTCCCCCTCTGGTTTTGTATTCTCTATGACCTTCATTTTGTTAATGTAATAATATCCTTGATGTAGTATTATATGTACTGAGATGTATGGACTGATTAACTTTTTGCATTTGTTACTGTTCTTGACTCTTTTGCAATAAAGTAATAATAATCATTTTAAAAAAGAGAAACATTGAGGGGCATCTGGTAAACCCAGGGGCGGATGAAGGCTCCCTGGTGCCCTGAGCACTGACCAATCATGGTGCCTTTCCTCCTTTCCACACTGAACCAGCACATTTTAAGTTGTTGACCTGTCTGACCAGATATACAATGCAGGTTGCAGCCATACAAAAATTTATTCCTAGGATAACACAATAGACTGTACAAACGAAGCCAAGCTTCGGCTACATTAAGTTCTTTTCACCCTTTCCCCAACTTTGTGGTGCCCCCTTTGGCCCTGGTGCCCTAAGCACCTGCTTCGTCTGCTTCATGGTGAATCCGCTCCTGGGTAAACGGCTAGAAGAGCTGGGGCAGCCACCTCTTTGGGGGGAAATTCCTGGGGTCTTGAGGATGGAGCCTGGGGAGAGCAGGGCCTGGGGAGCGGGAGGGGCAGCTTAAGGCAAAAGCACCCCCCCCTCCACATCGCCCTGAAACCTTGAGTGCAGGGCACTGCATGGGCCAGAGTGAGCCAAAATGGATACCAGTCAGGCAGGGGCCTGGGAAAGCGGTTTCAAGGCATGAGTAAGAGAGGCTGGCTGGCTACTGTCCTCTCCTTGCCCTGGAGACACACATGGCTGAGAACAATAGGTCACCCAGGAGGATCTATTTTGTTTCAATAAAAACCAGCATTTATTATCAACAGGGGTCATTTCGCAGAAAAAGAGGTGCAGGAGCTCATTAGCATAACTCATTTGCATATGCCACGCCCCCTGACATCACCGGAAGTGTGTCAGAAGGCAACACCCACCGCTCAGGCTCCACTGGACTCTTTTGGATTGCTAGCTATTGGGGGGGGGGGTTGGGCAACTCTGCTCCTAGACAGGCCTATAGCTACAGTGGGGCATTTCGGGGCCTGCCCCCCGACTTCCTGCCAAGGCCCCCTGACTTCCATCCAGCACCCAGGCCCCCTGACTCTCTGGGCCACCTGGAGGACTCCCCACCACCGCCCCTTCCCCAAGCATGGCTTGCTTCCCCATGTAGGCAAGCAGAGTGCAAACGATGCAAAAGTGGGGTTTTAAATGTTTATTGTTATTTTGTGACGTCAGTGCCCCCTGACTTATTTAAAGGCCCCTGGAATTACAAAATCCTGGCTACAGGCCTAGTCCTCGCAGAGGAGGGAGAGCTTGTGCCTGAATAAAACTTGGTCTTAAAGGTGCCACTGGACTGTTTTGGACCGGGGAGCCAGGGGGAGCTCTGCAACTTACCTGGCTGCTTCTTGCTCTGACTGAGGGCTGCTGGGAGCAGGGGGTGGGTCTTGTTACATGTGCCCGCCCCCTGGGCTCTTTACTGCCGGAGCTCTGCTCCTGTGCACTCCTGCAGGAAATGATCCCTGATTATCAAGCATTAATCACTAATAGAACAATGGTTGAGTCTGGGGCACCGACAAGACCAACAAGCTGGACACAAGCAAGAAGAAGAAGAAGAAGAAGAAGAGTTGGATTTATACCACGTTCTTCCCTCAGAGTGGCTTACAAACTCCTTTCCCTTCCCCTCCCCACAACAGACACCCTGTCAGGTAGGTGGGGCTGAGAGAGCTCTTTGAGAACAGCTCTGAGAGACCTGTGACTGGCCCAAGGTCACCCAGCAGGCTTCATGTGGAGGAGTGGGGAATCAAACCTGGTTCTCCAGATTAGAGTCTGCCACACCAAACTGCCTCTGTGCATGCACATGAAAGCCTACATCCAGAACCAAACCCTGCGGGTGTCAAAGGTGCCACTGAACTCAAACTTTTTAAAATGTAATTTTTTAAAAAACAAAAACAAGATAATGATATATTAGGGATACAAAAGAAAAGAAGGGTTAAAAGGAGTATTGAAGGATGATAGGGAAATGGCTGAGAAGCTAAATGCATTTTTTGCCTTCGTCTTCACTGTGGAAGATGAGAAGTGCTTGCCCACTCCAGAACCACTGATTTCAGGAGGGGTGTTGGAAGACCTGAGTCAGATTGAGGTGATGAGAGAGGAGGTCCTAAAACTGATAGACAACTTAAAAACTGAAAAATCACCAGGCCCAGATGGCATACATCCGAGAGTTCTGAAAGAACTCAAATGTGAACTTGTAGATCTCCTGACAAAGATATGTAATCTTTCCTTAAAATCTGCCTCCATTCCTGAGGATTGGAAGGTAGCTAATGTCACTCCCATCTTTAAAAAGGGTTCCAGAGGAGATCCGGGAAATTACAGGCCAATCAGTCTGACGTCGATACCGGGTAAATTGGTGGAAACCATTATTAAGGAAAGAATTAGTAGGCACATAGATGAACAAAACCTATTGAGGCAGACTCAGCACGGTTTCTGTAAGGGAAGATCTTGTCTCACTAACCTATTAGTGTTCTTTGAGGGGGTGAACAAACATGTGGACAAGGGGGATCCAATAGATATTATTTACCTTGACTTCCAGAAAGCTTTTGATAAAGTTCCTCATCAAAGGCTCCTAAGTAAGCTCAAAAATCATGGGATAGAAGGACAAGTCCTTTTATGGATCAAAAACTGGCTAGTTCATAGAAAACAGAGAGTGAGTGTAGGTGGGCAATTTTCTCAGTGGAGGGTGGTAAGCAGTGGGGTACCGCAGGGATCAGTACTTGGTCCACTGCTTTTTAACTTGTTCATTAATGATTTGGAGATGGGAGTAAGCAGTGAAGTGGCTAAATTTGCGGATGATACAAAGTTGTTCAGGGTGGTGAAAACCAGTGAGGATTGTGAGGCACTCCAAGGGGATCTGTCAAGGATGGGCGAGTGGGCGTCAACATGGCAAATGGGGTTCAATGTGGCCAAGTGCAAGGTGATGCACATTGGAGCCAAAAATCCTAAATATAAATACACATTGATGGGGTCTGAACTGGCAGAGACTGAGCAAGAGAGAGATCTTGGAGTTGTAGTGGATAACTCACTGAAAATGTCGAGACAGTGTGTGACTGCAATAAAGAAGGCCAATGCTATGCTGGGGATTATTAGGAAGGGTATTGAAAACAGATCAGCCAATATAATAATGCCCCTATATAAATCAATGGTGAGACCTCATTTGGAAGATGGCACTGGTATTTCTGGCCACTGTGTGACACAGAGGGTTGGACTGGATGGGCCTTTGGCCTGATCCAACATTGGCGTCTCTTATGTTCTTATGTTCTTATAAGAAATATAATAATACATAAGAAATACCGAAAAATGCATTACAAGATATATAAACACAAAATACTTCTCCCCAACTCCTCTTCATTATATTTTTTAGACATTTCAAACATTTTGAATTCCAGATTTTATAACTAATCTGTTTTCCAACTATATTAATTTCATCATTGCTATATATTCTGTGTTAAATATTTCATCATTTCTATTTACTAATGATTTCTTTTAATATACCAAAATTGAAAGAAAAGCCTATTATGTATCTCACAATACATAATTATATATGTATATTTTATAATACCTTACAATAAAGCATAGAGTATATTTTTGTCCCAAAATCAATTCCTTATTCTTTCATATTCAAACCTCATTCTCATTCCACTTCTGCATTATAATTCATTTGTAGGCATTGTCAGACATTTATTTACAATTTATAATTGTTTCTCATTCTACATTTTGAACTTTTTCTCATTCTAAGTTTGCCACCCAGGACTTATTGATAAACCCGGGCACAATCCCTTCAACACCCAAGCCTGACTTCCCCTTCACCCATTGTCCTTGATTAAGCACCACTCAAGCAATGCTCAAGTCTATTCACCTTCCTCCATCATCCTTCCTGCCCAGCGTTTGTAGATCCATCAAACCTCTCCCACCCCTTTGTCTACCTCTGGTAGATCAACCAGTTCATTGTCCTCTGGCAGTGACTCAACCTGCCTCAGGATACATTTTTGCCCTAAAAATATGCCACCCTGATCCAGCAGTGTGTTTGTTTTCTTGGACCTTCTGCACACCCCCACTTGTGTGTGGGTCCTCACTCTCGCTTCCTGAAATGCTGGCCATTTCCCCTTCGACTTGCTGCTTCCGCAGACCTCTTCAAGGCCGGTAAATATCACCCATCCCTACAACACTGTCCCCTTTCCTCCCTGATTTTTCTAGTTAGCTCTTGTATGTGTTCACTATGTGCACCACTGTTTTATTCTGTTTCATTACCTCCAGTAAAAACCTTCTGTGACGACCTCTTATCTGG
>NW_015173146.1:10138-18211 GCF_001447785.1 Gekko japonicus | reverse complement strand
TCAGGAGGTCCACCAGTGGGGCCAGGACATTAGAAGCCCCTCCCACTGTTGCCCCCCCCAAGCACCAAGAAGACAGGGCACCACTTGCCCCAGAGCCCCTATCTATACCTTTTGGCTAATAGCCACTGATGGACCTCTGCTCCATATGCTTATCTAATTCCCTTTTGAAGCCGTCCATGCTTGCAGCTGCCACCACTTATCTATTTTGGGTAACAATAAAGTCCACCCTCCAAAGCAGCCATTTTCTCCAGGGGAGCTGCTCTCTGTAGCCTTGAGATCAGTTGTAATAATGGGAGATCTCCAGGCTCCATCTGGAGGTTGACAACCCTAAGCATAGCACAATTTCTGGTCACCCCACCCCCATTTTTCATCATTATCCTTACATGATCCTCCCTTTCTTGAGAGGGAAGAAGTTCCCTGGCCAGATGTGCAGCTGCTTGGTTTGGATGAGAAAGCCCCTGATATTTATGGACAGCTTCCCTTTGTGCAGTTGGCTTTATTTACAAAAATGCAAAGGGACAAAGAAAAAACAAAAAACAATGGTGCAATGGAAAGAAATATTTATTCCAAAATATTAACACTCCTGTGTGTTTCACGTTAAGCTTCCTCAGGGGATCTGTGGAATATAAACACACTTGCAATGTTCCCACTACACCAGATTTGCATTTACATTCCACAGACCTCTCTGAAGAAGCTTAACTCAAAACTCATTTGGAGATGCCAGCCTCCCAAGTGGGAACTGGGGATCACCCCAAATTATAAGTCATCTCCAGACTACAGAGATCTGTTCCCCTGGAGAAAATGGCTGCTTTGGAGGGTCGACTGTATGGCACTGTACCCCCACCCCCGAGGTCCCTGTCCTCCCCGGGCTCCACCCTCAAATCTCCAGGAGTTTCCCAACACAGATCTGACACCCCTATCCCCCCCCCCCCCCCCCCCCCGGTGGTCAGGGGGAACCTGGGAACCCTATTTTGAAATAAAATTTTCTTCCCTTCCCTTTCCTTTCGGCACAGTCTCAGCTGATACAGGGTCACAGTGACCAGGGCTGGATAGGGGACCATGCCACCAAAGCCTCCCTGTGAGGCCCATGGGGGACACAGGAGAGCATCGCTCTTGCCAGTTTGAGAGCCAGTTTGGTGTAGTGGCTAAGTGCATGGACTCTAATCTGGGAGAACTGGGTTTGATTCCCCACTCCTCCACTTGCAGCTGCTGGATGACCTTGGGCAAGCCGTGGTTCTGATAGGAGCTGTCCTTGAAAAAGAGCAGTTTCTGTCAAGAGCTCTCTCAGCCCCACCTACCTCACAAGGTGTCTGTTGTGGGGAGGGGGAGGGAAAGGAGTTTGTAAGCCGCTCTGAGACTCCCTTGGGTAGTGAAGGGCAAGGTAGAAATCCAATCTCCTCCTCTTCTTCTCTAATCTGGGAGACCCGGGTTTGATTCCCCACTCCTCCACTTGCACCTGCTGGATGACCTTGGGCAAGCTGTGGTTCTGATAAGAGCTGTTCTTGAAAGAGAGCAGTTTCTATCAAGAGCTCTCTCGGCCCGACCTACCTCACAGGGTGTCTGTTGTGGGGATGGGAAGGGAAAGGAGTTTGTAAGCCACTCTGAGACTCCTTTGGGGAGTGAAGGGCGGCGTATAAATCCAATATCTTCTTCTTTGAGGCAAGGCCCTTGACCTTTCCCACATGTGAAGTACCTGTAGGTGAAGGCTCAGACTCCTTACCACACTTTCCATGACTTTCCCAGATGTGCCCTATAATGTCTGGAAATGAGCCCTTAACATTTCCAGTATTGTATGTACTGTAGCGACATTACGTTACTCCTGCCATACTAAATTGGCAGCAGCACATCGTTATGTTAAATGCCAAGCAGAATTGTAATTTAACCTGCCCTGCCCCCATTTCATGGCTTGTGTTTGTTGTTGACATTAGTCAGGAAGCGAAACGGCTCACTGAGTAATAACTTTCATTGCCTCATTAAACACCGTGCCCTGTCATCACAGTGATGGGTGGACTTATTTAGGAGCATTATCTACCAAACAGCTGACCAAGAATAAATTTTAGGGCCCCAGCTCTCTGGTGCATGAGCAAGTATCAGCCACTCCTCCACCCCGGCTTTCCATGGACTGCATTCACTTTTGATTAGCAACGTAAGCTGTCTTAGCCAGGGCAGTGCCTGGATCACCATGGACCCTTACTCTGAAACTTACCTGCGTAGCACACCTTGCAACGTCCAACTGGGCTCTGCTATGTAGTTTAACTGGAAATCGCACATCACGCCATCAAAGATACGTTCCATGCAGGGGTCATTTCGTAGAAAAAGAGGTGCAGGAGCTCATTAGCAAAACTCATTAACATAACTTATCTGACATCACCGGACGTGTGTCAGAAGGCAACACTCACCACTCAGGCTCCACTGGACTGTTTTGGATTGCTAGCTATTGGGCGGGGGAACGTGCAGATCTGTCCTTGCAGAGGAGGGAGAGGTTTGGACCTGAATAAAACTTGGTCTTAAAGGTGCCACTGGACTGTTTTGGACTGGGGTGCCTCTGCAACATATCTGGCTGCTTCTTGCTCTGACTGAGGCCTGCTGGAGCAGGGGGTGGGGCTTGTTGCCTGTGCCCGCCCCCTGGGCTCTTTACTGCCGGAGCGCCGCTCCTATGTGCTCCTGCAGGAAACGACCCCTGGTTCCATGTATTTTGGAAATTTAATGTTCATTTTGTTCCACATATTTTGGAAATGTAATGCTAGTCTGTCTGTGGCAGAACAGAGGTGGTGTAGAAAATTACTGTGATGAAATTCAGGGGGGGGGGGCTAGGCAGGATTTCTCCCTCGCCTTGTCACATTACAACTTCCTGGCTTTCCCACAACTTCCTGGCTGCCGGGGTTTCTAGTGGGAACTGAGAGGTAAAGTGGTTCGAGGAGATAAGCTCTGGGCCTCCACCACAGTTTGGACTGATAACACAGGTAAACTGATACTAGGGTTCCCAGCCTCCAGGGAGGGGCTGGAGGCAGGCCCGTAGCCAGGATTTTGTAATTCAGGGGGCATTTAAATAAGTCAGGGGACACCAATGTTACAAAAGTAAAAATAAAATTAAAAATTAAAAACTCACTTTTGCGGCATTCGCACTCTGCTTGCCTACCTGGGGAAGCAAGCCACGCTTGGGGAAGGGGCGGTGGTGGGGAGTCCTCCAGGTGGCCCAGAGAGTTGGGAGTCTGGGGGCTGGATGGGGGATGGGGGCGGGATGGAAGTTCGGGGGGGCTTGGCAGGAAGTCATGGGGCCAGGCCCCGAAATGCCCCCACTGTAGCTACGGGCTTGGCTGGAGGTCTCCTGGAATTACAACTGATCTCCAGACCAGTGTTCCCTCTAAGCTGAGTGAGTGTGAGCTAGCTCACAGTTTTTCAGCCTCAGGCTATATTCTTGTCTTAGCTCAGGAAGGAGGGCTCCAGAGCAAACTCATTTGTGCAGCAGCCAAATAGCTCACTCACAACTTTGACGCCAGTAGTTCACAAAGTAGAATTTCTGCACACAAGACTACACAGCTTAGAGGGAACATTGCGAGTCCAGACCCACAGGGATCGATCCCCCTGGAGAAAATGGCTGCATGGGAGGGTGGGGTCTAGGGCATGATAATCAGCTGGGCCCCTCCCCTCTCCCAGCCCTGCACTGCCTAGGGTCTGCTCCCATATCTGGAAGAATTTCCCACTTTGGAGTTGGCAGCCCAAATGCGCAGGCCGAAGAAGCTGGTTTAGTTTTGAAAGAGGAAAAGAGCTCATTTTATTTCAGAAAAACACACAACAACTGTGGTAAATATCATCACTCAGAGAGGCGCTCTCTCTTGTGGTGGCCAAAAAGACTCACACAACCACTTTTAACTTTAAAAGGGGTAATTTTTCTGATATGAGGGGACATGTGGGGAGGAAACTGAAGGGAAAAGTAGAAAGGGTCAAAACCATTGGGGAAGCTTGGAAACTGTTTAAAACTACAATTCTAGAAGCTCAAATAAAATATATTCCGCAGGTTAGGAAAGGCACAAACAGGTATAAGAAAAAGCCTACATGGTTAACAAACAAAGTAATGGAAGCTGTAAAAGGTAAAAAGGATTCCTTTAAGCGGTGGAAAGCTAGTCACAGTGAGGCTGATAAAACAGAACACAGGCTATGGCAAATAAAATGCAAGTCTGTGGTCAGGCATGCAAAAAGGGAATATGAGGAGCATATAGCAAAAAATGTAAAGACCAACAATAAAACTTTCTTCAAATACATTAGAAACAGGAAACCAGCCAGGGAGGCAGTGGGGCCCTTGGATGACCAAGGGGTAAAAGGAGTACTGAAGGATGATAGGGAAATGGCTGAGAAGCTAAATGCATTTTTTGCCTCCGTCTTCACTGTGGAAGATGAGAGGTGCTTGCCCACTCCAGAGCCGCTGAGTTCGGGAGGGGTGTTGAAAGACCTGAGTCAGATTGAGGTGACGAGAGAGGAGGTCCTAAAACTGATAAACAACTTAAAAACTGATAAATCACCAGGCCCAGATGGCATACATCCAAGAGTTCTGAAAGAACTCAATTGTGAACTTGTGGATCTCCTGACAAAAATATGTAATCTCTCCTTAAAATCAGCCTCCATTCCTGAGGACTGGAAGGTAGCTAATGTCACTCCCATCTTTAAAAAGGGTTCCAGAGGAGATCCGGGAAATTACAGGCCAGTCAGTCTGACGTCGATACCGGGTAAATTGGTGGAAACCATTATTAAGGAAAGAATTAGTAGGCACATAGATGAACAAAACCTATTGAGGCAGACTCAGCACGGTTTCTGTAAGGGAAGATCTTGTCTCACTAACCTGTTAGTGTTCTTTGAGGGGGTGAACAAACATGTGGACAAGGGGGATCCAATAGATATTGTTTACCTTGACTTCCAGAAAGCTTTTGATAAAGTTCCTCATCAAAGGCTCCTAAGCAAGCTCAAAAATCATGGGATAAAAGGACAAGTCCTTTTATGGATCAAAAACTGGCTAATTAATAGAAAACAGAGAGTGAGTATAAATGGGCAGTTCTCCCAGTGGAGGGGTGTAAGCAGTGGGGTACCACAGGGATCAGTACTTGGTCCACTGCTTTTTAACTTGTTCATTAATGATTTGGAGATGGGAGTAAGCAGTGAAGTGGCTAAATTTGCGGATGATACGAAGTTGTTCAGGGTGGTGAAAACCAGTGAGGATTGTGAGGCACTCCAAAGGGATCTGTCAAAGTTGGGCGAGTGGGCGTCAACATGGCAAATGGGGTTCAATGTGGCCAAGTGCAAGGTGATGCACATTGGAGCCAAAAATCCTAACTATAAATACACGTTGATGGGGTCTGAACTGGCAGAGACTGATCAAGAGAGAGATCTTGGAGTTGTAGTAGATAACTCACTGAAAATGTCGAGACAGTGTGTGACTGCAATAAAGAAGGCCAATGCTATGCTGGGGATTATTAGGAAGGGTATTGAAAACAGATCAGCCAATATAATAATGCCCCTATATAAATCAATGGTGAGACCTCATTTGGAATACTGTGTGCAATTCTGGTCACCACACCTTAAAAAGGATATTATAGCTTTGGAAAAAGTGCAGAAAAGGGCAACTCGAATGATAAAAGGGTTGGAACACTTTCCCTATGAGGAACGGTTAAGGCGCTTAGGGCTCTTTAGCTTGGAGAAACGACGACTGAGGGGTGACATGATTGAGGTTTATAAGATTATGCATGGGAAAGAGCAGGTAGAGAAAGAGGTACTTTTCTCCCTTTCTCACAATACAAGAACCCGTGGGCACTCCATGAAATTGCTGAGCGGTCGGGTTAGAACGGATAAAAGGAAGTACTTCTTCACCCAAAGAGTGATTAACACTTGGAATTCACTGCCACAGGAAGTGGTGGCAGCTACAAGAATGGAGGGGTTCGGTTAGAACGGATAAGAGGAAGTACTTCTTCACCCAAAGAGTGATTAACACTTGGAATTCACTGCCACAGGAAGTGGTGGCGGCTACAAGCATGGACGGCTTCAAAAGGGAATTAGATAAGCATATGGAGCAGAGGTCCATCAGTGGCTATTAGCCACAAGGTATAGATAGGGACTCTGGGGCAAGTGATGCTCTGTCATCTTGGTGCTTGGGGGGGTCAACAGTGGGAGGGCTTCTAATGTCCTGGCCCCACTGGTGGACCTCCTGATGGCACTGGTATTTCTGGCCACTGTGGGATACAGAGTGTTGGACTGGATGGGCCTTTGGCCTGATCCAACATTGGCATCTCTTATGTTCTTATGTTCTTATGTTCTTAACATTGCGAGTCCAGACCCACAGGGATCGATCCCCCTGGAGAAAATGGCTGGATGGGAGGGTGGGGTCTAGGGCATGATACTCGGCTGGGCCCCTCCCCTCCCCCAACCCTGCTCTCCATAGGGTCTGCTCCCATATCTGGAAGAATTTCCCACTTTGGAGTGGGCAGCCCAAATGCGCAGGCCAAAGAAGCTGTTTTACTTTTGAAAGAGGAAAAGAGCAAGTTTTATTTCAGAAAAATACACACAACAACTGTGGTAAATATCACTCAGAGAGGCGCTCTCTCTTGTGGCTCATATCAGCCCTGGTGATAAGATCAAATGGTAGAAACGCGACAGCGTAAAACTCAAACATTCGATGAACACCCCTACTTCCTAAGGAGGAGATATTAGGTAGACGCCTTCTCCCCCTTCTTCTTCCCACTTTCGAGTGTAGTCGGACCTCACAGGCCCTCAAAAGAAAACAGAAAATAACGGGAAAACAGAAGCGAAATGCAAGGGTTCAGAAACAGCCGGCTCACTCAGGCAGGGAGGGGCGAGGAGAAAGTGAACCAACTGCTCAGCACGATACAAACAAGGATGTGAAGCAGTTAAAATAACAAAAAGCAGGTGACATAAATAAGAAACTTAACTAACTACAGAGGGACACTCAGGCTAAATAAATAACTACAGAGGGACACTCTCTCTTACAATTCACGCCTGGTGACTAGGGATGCCAGACTCCAGGTGCGACCTGGGGATTCCCTGCAATTACAGCTCATCTTCAGACTGCAGAGATCCGTTCCCCTGGAGGAAATGGATGCTTTGGAGGGTGGACTCTATGGCATGGCACCCCACTGAGGTCCCTGTCCTCCCCAGGCTCCACCCCCAAATCTTCAGGAGTTTCCCAACCTAGAGCTGACAACCCTACCCCCCCCTTCCTCTGCTGGGGGCCAGAGGGGACCTGTCAAGTATGACTCATATCAGCTCTAGCTTTAATTAAAATTAAATAATAAAAGATCCTCAGAATACTTCCTAAGCACATACTACATGAAGAGGAGGAGGAGGAGATTGGATTTATACCCCGCCTTTCACTACCCAAGGGAGTCTCAGAGTGGCTTACAAACTCCTTTCCCTTCCCCTCCCCACAACAGACACCCTGTGAGGTCAGTGGGGCTGAGAGAGCTCTGACAGAAACTGTTCTTTTTCAAGGACAGCTCTTATCATAACTATGGCTTGCCCAAGGTCATCCAGCAGGTGCAAGTGGAGGAGAAGTGGGGAATCAAACCCAGTTCTCCCAGATTAGAGTCCTAACGCGCACCTAACCACTACACCAAACTGGCTCCTTCTTCCCTCCAGTCTCCAGTATTGAATGTAACCAGACCGAACTAAGGGTGAACATCAAAGGCAAACAAGTCAAGAGGAGATGGATGGAGCATCATGGCAGGGTCCCAGTTAATTATTCTCAGCATTCCACAATTAAGAATACATCTGCCCATCAATCTCCAATTTTGACATATTTATTTCCTTCACTGTGTTTCCCCCCAGTTAAACCCAAACAAATGGTAACCATATAAACTAAGCTTGTTGTTCCAGTTTGGTCCTTGCATCCATTTACTGTGCTGATGCTAATTTGCTGCTCACCCTCTACCTATATGCATGGACTGGTAGGGGTCATTTCCTGCGGGAGCGCACAGGAGCGAAGCTCCGGCAGTAAAGAGCCCAGGGGGTGGGCACATGCAGCAAGCCCTGCCCCCTGCTCCCAGCAGCCCCGGGCCACGAGGAGCACAA
>NW_015173146.1:7879-9541 GCF_001447785.1 Gekko japonicus | reverse complement strand
CTGGCCCCAGGCAGGCAGGGGTGGGGAGAGGCAGGGAGGAAGCAACTTACCCTCCCTCTTCTCCTGCCTCCTCCTGGCTGAATGAGGGACGGAAGCAGGGCGGGCGGAAGCAGGGGGCGGGGCTTCGTCATGTGCCCCGCCCCGTACCTCACCCAGGGGAACTGCGATCCCCCGCGATCCCCCGCGATCCCCCCCGAAATGACCTCTGCTCAGGAGTAAGTTAAAATAAAAGTTTTTTTAAAAAACCAAAGTGGAGCTCAATCTAAAAGTGTCAGCAAAGCAGTTTCTCCCCTTTGGGGAACACTTGGAGGTGTCAGCCACAAACAGGATGTTCAGTTCTGCACAAAAGTTTGCAAATGGTGGATGGGTGGGGGGAAGTCCCCAGCTCTGCAACCGGACCGCCTCCTGTGCCTTGAACTGGAGTCTCTTTGGTGTCAGTGAAGCAAGTGGAGCTTTTGCTGGTGTGGTAAATAACAACCTGTTGGTGAATGACTGAATGCCTTTCCCCTTATATCTTCATAAGGTAGGGGCTAGCGGAGACTTACTTTTTCTTATGAAAGCCAGGGTCTCAGAGAACCTGGTACGTCTATTATTATAACGATATGTCAGTGGGACAATATTGTGGTGCCATTTAAAAAAAACATTATGTCAGGCAGCCATTCGAAAGAATGGGGGGAAACCCTGCAGGAGGCTGTGGTTTACTCAAAGGCAAAGGAAGGGCACGCTGCAGATTCTCAGAGGCATTCTTCTATACCACTGGTTCCCAAAGTGGGCAATACCGCCCCCTGAAGGTGCTGGAATGATCCAGGTTGGAGCCTTGGGTGCAATTGGTGTGCGTTGAATAGAAATAAGAGGGCAGTGAAAGCATAAAGAAAGAAGAGTCCAGAACCTTTCTAAAGCAGCCTTTCGGCGGTAGGCCAAATAAATTTGGGAACCTATGTCTATACTGTGAGCGGTTCTGCGTTGGCTGTTCCCCTCCCTTGTTTTACCAAACCCACGCTGGAACAGGAATTCCCCTCTGCATTGCATGCTGCTTTCACTTCCTTTGATGGTCGGATTTGATGGTACCTTCTGCATCGATTTATGGAGGCTCAGGAGTGACTTTGCAGTCAGTAGGTGTTGCCCTGGGTAGGGGTCATTTCGTAGAAAAAGAGGTGCAACACCCACCGCTCAGGCTCCACTGGACTGTTTTGGATTGCTAGCTATTCGGGGGGACACGTGCAGATCTGTCCTCACAAAGGAGGGAGAGCTTGTACCTGAATAAAACTTGGTCTTAAAGGTGCCTGTATAGGAATATGGATTCCTATGGGCCTCATGTCTCCCTTAGAATGTCTGTAGGCTTCATGTTTCCCCCCCTTGGGATGTACCCCCGTTGTTCTGACTTCCTATGTAAGCCAGGTAGCTGACCATTTGCTCAAATTGCCCCCATAAACCAAATGCCTCTGCTGAAGCATGGCAGAGACGCACATAGCCTCCTGGATGGGAGGGGGTCAGGGATCATCTTACTGCAGAGGATGGTCCCTGGACCCAACCTATCCCCACCCATTTACCATGACAACCCCAAATTTGGAAAGTACCTGTCTCATTGTGGTTGGCTACTGGCCAGGGCCGGTCATAATGAGATTGGGGTTCAAATTGGCTAACCCTTAGAGAGGAGCTCAC
>NW_015173146.1:3431-7646 GCF_001447785.1 Gekko japonicus | reverse complement strand
GGGCCGAGGGGGGGCTCTGCAGCTTACCTGGATGCTTCTTGCTCTGACTGAGGGCTGCTGGGAGCAGGGGGTGGGTCTTGTTCCCCACCCCCTGGGCTCTTTACTGCCGGAGCTCCGCTCCTGTGCACTCCTGCAGGAAATGACCCCTGGCCCTGGGGTATTTGAATGTGGTTTTGAGCTGCGTCTTCGGTAAAAAAATACAACGGAGGGAAAAGCCAGTGCAGAATCGCCCTATGTTGGCACAGAAAGCAGCGGAGTGCAAGAAGCTCTGCCTGGGCAAGCTCTGAGGACAGGTGGTGAGGCTGGACTCTTACCGAGTTGCCAGTTACAGCCTGGAAAATAACTGGAGATTTGAACACAGTGCCCGTGGAGGGGGGATTTGGGAAGAGATTTCACCCGAAACCTACACTATACCATAGAGTCCACCCTCCAAAGGTTGCAGCAGGCAGCCGTACTTGCAGAGCGCAACAGATCGGCATTGCTGTTTCGAGCTGAGGCCCCCAAGCAAAGCAGGGGGGAGTGGCCCGGGTTTGAGCCACGCCATCTGCTTTTCATTAGCTGTACCTGGCAGCGCTCGCTGGAATCCGTTTAATGAACTTGGAGTGGGATGGCGCTTGTCTTTGTTACTGAAAGGAAGGGAATGGGCAGCAAGGCCCAGCCCCCCCCCCCCGGAATCCAGCAAGGAGCACTCCAGGACACGGCAAAGAAAGAGACGGCAAGAGAAAGTGTGGACAGACCCCTGGCCCTGAGGGTCTGCTAGGGAGGGAGGTGGTTGCAGGCACACAAAAGCATTAGGGAGCAGCAGCCGCATTGGTGGCCCGTTTCCTACACACTTTCTTTAGTACTATTCTGACTTTTAGTTTTACATGTAGTGACTCCTGAGGATGAAGCCAGCCTTTTAAAAAAAAATTAAAATACCCCCCCCCTCCTTCCAGGCCGGCCACACTTGCAGCCACTGTCTGTTTGGGGTCACCTGGAGGGCTGCCCTGCGGTTAGCCACAGACAGGACATTCAGTTCTGCCCAAAAGTGGTGGGCGGAGGGGGGCCCAGTCCCCCAACTTGGCAACCGGACCGCCTCCTGTGCCTTGAACCAGAGTCTCTTTGGCATCAGTGAGGCAAGTGAAGCTTTTGCTGGCGTGGGGGAAAAAACAGCACGATCTGTTGCTGAATGTCTGCCTTTTGGACAACTGCCACCAGTGTTCCCTCTAAGCTGAATTAGTGTGAGCTAGCTTACAGGGTTTTTTTGGCCTCCAGCTCACACATTTGTGCCTTAGCTCAGGAAGGATGGCTCTGGAGCAGACTAATTGATGCAGTAATCAAATCGCTCGCTCACAACTTTCATGCCAGGAGCTCACAAAGTAGAATTTTTGCTCACAAGACTTCACAGCTTTGAGGGAGCATTGTCTGCCATACGTCGGGTTGCCAACTACCA
Source organism: Gekko japonicus (assembly GCF_001447785.1). NCBI lineage: Eukaryota > Metazoa > Chordata > Lepidosauria > Squamata > Gekkonidae > Gekko > Gekko japonicus. The sequence goes on along the minus strand of NW_015173146.1, from coordinate 6,214 downwards.
GGCAGTGGTCCCTCTAAGCTGAGTTAGTGTGAGCTAGCTCACAGTTTTTAAGCCTCTGGCTCACACGTTTTTGCCTTAGCTCGGGAAGGAGGGCTCCAGGGCAAAGTTACTGATGCAGTCGCCAAATCGCTCGCTCACCACTTTAATGCCCAGGAGCTCACAAAGTAGGATTTCTCATCCTCAGGCTACAGAGATCAGCTCCCCTGGAGGAAATGGCTGCTTTGGCGGGTGGACTCTCTGGCATTGTACCCCGCTGAGGCCCCTCTTGTCTCCAGCCTCTACCAGCCAAATGTCCAGGAATTTCCCATCCTGGAGTTGGCAAGCCTAGCCTGGAGATACAGCTCATCTCCAGGCAATAGGGATCAGCTCCCCTGGGTGGACTGTATGCAGGGCCGGCTCACTCACTAGGCAAACTAGGCAACCGCCTAGAGCGGGCCGGCCCTTCCCTGACTGTATGACACTGGACCCTGCTGAGGCCCCTCCCCTCATCAAACCCCACCTTCCTCAGGCCCCACCCCCAAGTCTTCGGGAGCTTCCCAACCAGAAGTTGGCAACCCTTTGCCACACAGGCAGAAAAATTGCCTCCCAGTCCTAGACATCTTGAACTGATTTCATTTCCATCGTGTTCCACTGAATCCGCTTCCAAATCAAACGTCCCTGTCGCACGGCAGCCTTCAACAGTCCCCCCCCCCCCAAGGTTGCCGACCCCAGGTTGGGAAATTCCTGGGGGCTTGGGGGGGGGGCCTTGGAGGGAGGGGTTATAACCTCTAAGGTATAACCTCTAAGGCTGCGGTCTCTCACACACTAAAGAATCCACTTCCAATCCACTTTCAGTGCACTTTCCAACTGGACTTTTACTGTGTGAACTGGGAACATCCAGTTGGAAAGTGCATGGAAAGTGTATTCTTTAGAGTAAGTGTGAGAGCGCAGCTGGAGAATTCACTCTCTAAAACAGCCACTCTCTCCGGGGGAACTGGTCTCTACAGTCTCTGGGGATCTGTTATATAATTCTGGGAGACTGTCAGGCCCCACCTGGAGGTTGGCAACCCTAGCTAGTGCCCTTGACTTGCAAAGCTGGGTGCCGGGAGGGGTGGGGAGAGCAGGAGACCACAGCTGCAACCGGTAAGATAAACAGTGGGCGGGGACACACGAAGGGGATACGTCTGCCAGCTTCCTTGCAGCCTGAGAGTCAGAAGATATTAATAGAGCCGCAAGGGGCCCCTTTGCTCTGCAGGAATGTTTTGCTTTCCAAGGGGGGGGGGGGAAATGTACAAGGAAGCCCAGAAAAGCCACTGCATTTGAGAACAGCAAGATAACTAACTGTAGCAGGAAATGGCCGGCTAGAAGCAATATTTTGCCACCCTAATAACTGTGTGTTCTTCATAATACCTATGAGGAAAGGTTAAAACGCTTGGGGCTCTTTAGCCTGGTGAAACAACGGCTGAGGGGTGACATGATTGAGGTTTACAAGAGTATGCCTGGGATAGAGCAGGTAGAGAAAGAAGCACTTTTCTCCCTTTCTCACAATACAAGAACTCGTGGGCACTCCATGAAACTGCTGAGCAGTCGGGTTAGAACGGATAAAAGGAAGTCCTTCTTCACCCAAAGAGTGATTAACATGTGGAATTCATGGCCACAGGAAGTGGTGGTGGCTACAAGCATGGACAGCTTCAAGAGGGAACTGGATAAACATATGGAGCAGAGGTCCATCGGTGGCTATTAGCCACAAGGGATAGATAGGAACTCTCTGTCTGGGGCAAGGGATGCACTGTATTCTTGGTGGTTGGGGGGGGGACAACAGTGGGAGGGCTTCTAGTCTCCTGGCCCCACTGCTGGACCTCCTGATGGCCCCTGGTCTTTTGGGCCACTGTGTGACAGAGTGTTGGACTGGATGGGCCATTGGCTGCCTGATCCAGCACTGGCTTCTCTTAGGTTCTTATGAATTGCATCAATATATGGAGCAGAGGTCCATCAGTGGCTATTAGCTACAAGGTATAGACAGGAACTCTTGGTCTGGGGCAAGGGATACTCCGTATTCTTGGTGCTGGGGAGGGGCACAACAGTGGGAGGGCTTCTGGTGTCCTGGCCCCACTGGTGGACCTCCTGATGGCACCTGGTCTTTTGGCCACAATGTGACACATAGAGTGTTGGACTGGATGGGCCATTGGCCTGATCCAACACTGGCTCCTCTTATGTTCTTATGTGTGTCTCCACCGTAATACCCACGTGTGTCTCTCTACCAGCCATGCATTCTGAGGTGTATTCGATGCTACAGAAGATGGATCAGACTAATGGACCACCTCCTTCATTGCTGGCCTTATGTTGAGAAACCCCCCTCCTCAGCAGCCTTGGAAGGTGTTGCTGGCCGGCCCCAAAAGCCCCCCCAGCCCTTCGCCAAAGCCCCCCACCCTGGCAGCCTGAACCCCTGAGGAGAGCAGGGATTGGCAGACCCTAGATCACCTGAGGAAGGAACTTCCCAGACGCCCCTTCAAAGGCCTCCTGCTTGCCCCTCATGAGGGAGAGGGAGGAGCGGAAGAAAGGGAAGAAATGCCTTTAAAGGGGGGGGGGGATTCCCTTCAGTCTTAAACGGAAGAAATGACACCAACCCAGATTTGTTTCTTGACATGAGAATAAATCATCCTAATGTGGAGGTAGGTCAAGGTGGGTAGCCATTAGTCTGTCTGTAGGCGCCGAAAAGAGCAAGAGTCCCATTATAGCACCTGGAAGACTAACAACGTTTGTGGCAGGGGAGGAGCTTTCGTGAGCCACGTCTCTCTATCGGA
>NW_015173146.1:0-2663 GCF_001447785.1 Gekko japonicus | reverse complement strand
TCCTCCTTCTGGCGTAGTGGTTAAGTGTGTGGACTCTAATCTGGGGAGAACCGGGTTTGATTCCCCACTCCTCCACTTGCACCTGCTGGATGACCTTGGGCAAGCCATAGTTCTGTCAGAGCTGTTCTTGGAAAAGAGCAGTCTATGTCAGAGCTCTCTCAGCCCCGCCTACTTCACAGGGTGTCTGTTTTGGGAAGGGGAGGGAAAGGAGTTTGTAAGCTGCTCTGAGACTCCTTTGGGTAGTGAAGGGTGGGGTATAAATCCAATCTCCTGGAATTCTACAGGTAGCTGTTCTTGCTGGGCCGGGCGGCTGGGCGTGGCAGCCCGACTCAGATCAGTTCTGTGTTCATCGATTCACCCCTTTTGTAATTTTAAATATCTATATTTCTTTAATAAAATCTAAACTCTTTCAAGATTCCTGTAACTGGGCAGCCGCATTACCGCGCTGTGGAATCCACTTCCCCTGCAAAACGAGTTAGATTTTTTTTTAAAGCTCCTTTTAGAAAAAGAAAAAGAAAGAGCAATGCCTAAATAACAGAAAGCAAATATTTCCAGCTCTGTTTATAATCCCGGGAACAGGTTGACACGCAAGGACGGCTGTGTGACAGGTCGGCTTTATTGGGGTAGAACATCATCACACTCTGAAAGCACACGACAGGCAACGGAGTATTTTAAAAAAAGGCAAAGCGGTTAATCTCTTGATACAAAACATCGGCGGTCCCTGTGCCCACCAGAGGTGCGTGGCCGCTCTCAAAACTGACGCTCGGAAGTGGCCGTCTTGCCGGCAGGTGGTTGGGGTGCCCTGGAGAGTCTCGCCAGGGGGTATTCAATCCGCCCATGAGGGCCGGCGGGGTGCCACTCTCTTGGGGCGTGGGCCAGGGTGCTCATTGCCGCTTACTCAGTACGACCACGTAAATCACAATCACAAAGATGATGGTGATGACTCCGAGGACAATCCCGATGATGTTCAGCATGCGGGCTGTGCGAGAAGAATTGGAGGCCCGATCCATGTCTCCAACGCTGGTGGCATTTTCCACCTGTGGAGTGGGAAGAAGCCAGAGGGTTATAATATGATGGGAGGGGCTCATGATACAAACGGGGACGGCTCTAGGGGGTGGTCATGGGGGAGGGGGAGCAAAACATAGAGTTGTCAACTCCAAGTTGGGAAACTTCTGGGAAGTTGGGAGGCGGAGCCTGGGGGAAGCAGGGTTTGGGGAGCAGAAGAACTTCAGTGGGGTTCAATGCCACTGTTGAATAGTGGGTTCCACGGAGGAACAGACTCCCAGTCTACTGATCAGCTCTACTTTATTCAGTGACTTCAGCAAGAACAAGGCTGGAGACCAGAGCCTCAGCTCGGTTATATCGCCTGCAGTGGCCACACACCCCACACACACCCCACTCCCAACGATAGGCTATTTACAGAACTTTACACCTTGATTGGTTCCTGCCAGAATCCTGTTTGTCTATTGTTATTTGGCTCCAAGCTCACACTGTCTCAGGCAGCACAGTCCTGCAGTGTTTCAGTCCCAATACATAACACCCACAGAGTCCACTCTCCACAGGAGCCGTTTTCTCCAGAAAAACTGATCTCTGTGGTCTGGGAGAGCTCCAGGCCCCACCTGGAGACTGGCAACCCCAAACAGGCACTGGGCCCGGAGGCTGCCCCCTCCCCCCGAGGTTGTCCTGAGGAAGCCGGGCAGCTGCTCCGAGCATGCAGGCTCAGGCCCTGAGTGACCAAAGGTCAGCACTGCAGGGCAGACAGGAGGGCGACCAAGAAGCTGCCACAGCCGGGATGTCCCCCAAACTCGCCTAATCCAAATCTCTCTCTTTAGGGTGGTTTTTTTTAAAATGAAAGTTGTGCATTCACAATTAGCTATCGTTTTCCATTCCTTCCATGACTTTGTGCTTTCCCCCTCCTCTGCATTACTGATGCTTTTGGTTGCATTGAAGAAAGTATGCAAAACTCTGGATATGATTGTAGCCCCATTCTAGCAAAGCCCCTTGGGTTGTGGCGTTTCCCCAGTGCTCAGGGGTGCCTGGCCCTGTCAGCAGCATCCTGCACGGGCTGGAAGCCAGCTCCATCCACACAAGCCAGCCTGTAGCTCTGGCAGTGAGAACAACCAAATGACCTCACACCAGTGCCTTCCTGACACCAAATGAACATTGTGCCATCCATCAAAGCTTGGCTGTCTGCCCAGACAATGATTTCCAAGGCAAAGCCCTACTCCTCTGCAACAGCGAAATTAAACAGAAGCCCAGCGGGACAGAGGCTGTGGTCACGCGCACGAAATGATCCACTTTCAGTCCACTATCAATCCACTTTCGAATTGGGCGTTGCCAGTTCCTGTTTTACAGTTCTTGTAAAAATCCAGTTGGAAAGTGCACTGGAAGTGGATAATTGAGCGTGTGCGACCACAGCCTGTGATGCCTTATGACATTTATTTCAGCGTAAGCTTTCAAGAGTCAGAACTCATTTTATCAGCAGTATGGACTGTTCCATTCGTTACAAGCAATAGAAAAGCAGGAGTCAAGAGATGACATAGAGAGAGGTTATTGTTTCAGGCACGCCTCTGTCGGGAACATCTCCCTACTCTCACCTTTCTTTCTTTCTTTTTTAAATAATATTTTTATAAGTTTTCAAACATAATAAGGAGACAACTTCA
>NW_015173145.1:831915-845023 GCF_001447785.1 Gekko japonicus | reverse complement strand
GGAATGCAATAGCTATTACCAAGACACAGGATGAACTCCCCCAACCCCTTGGCAGCATAGCTGACACCCAGATTTAACAATGCCTTTTTCTCCATGTTTTCAATCTGCCTCTGAGTAATCAGTAACACAAGAAACTGCGGTGGCTCAAGTGGTTAAGACGCTGAACTGCAGGCTGTGGAAGGTCAGTAGTTCAGCAGTTCGAGACCCGGGTGCCGCAAGACGGAGTGAGCTCCCGTCTCTGGCTCCAGCTCCTGCCAACCTAGCAGTTCGAAAGCAAGACATTGCAAGTAGATCAATAGGTACCACTTCGGTGGGAAGGTAACAGCGTTCCGTGCGCCTCGGCGTTTAGTCATGCCGGCCACATGACTACGGAAACGTCTTCGGACAGCGCTGGCTCTTCGGCTTTGAAACGGAGATGAGCACCGCAACCCTAGAGTCGGACTCGACTGGCTTTCGAGCAAGGGAGACCTTTACCTTTACCTTTAATCAGTAACACAACATCTCAGTCATGAAAGATGGCCAAGGTTTATAGCATTATGTCCATGGCACGGTCAGGGATGCATCCTACTTTCACCGGGGGTGGGAGGGAAATTGCATACAGGCAGCGTGATCAGCACGACAGATTCCAAGTTGCATTTCCATCAGGTCTGGATGCCTGTGTCCGAGTTATTGCTCAGAAGTAGTCAATAAATACAAGCAGTGCAGTTGGTCCCCAAGCAAAAAAAAAAATGCAATGTTACCACATTACCGTTGCAGCGACTGACTTACAATCACAAAGCAAAGAGGCAGCTTCTGAGATTCACAGAACTCTTCCTCGGGTTCAGTATTAAATCCAAAAAAGAGAGAAACTATCTAGCACAGCCCTGCATGCGGTATGATGATGATGAAGAAGAGTTGATTTTTATACCTCCCTTTTCTCTGCCTTAAAGGTCAAGGTCTCCCTTGCTCGAAAGCCAGTCGAATCCGACTCTAGGGTTGCGGTGCTCATCTCCGTTTCAAAGCCGAGGAGCCAGCGCTGTCCGAAGACGTTTCCGTGGTCATGTGGCCGGCATGACTCAACACCAAGGCGCACGGAACGCTGTTACTTTCCCACCGAAGTGGTACCTATTTATCTACTTGCAATGTCTTGCTTTCGAACTGCTAGGTTGGCAGGAGCTGGAACTAGAGACGGGAGCTCACTCCGGCATGCGGCACCCGGGTCTTGAACTGCTGAACTACCGACCTTCCACAGCCTGCAGTTCAGCGTCTTAACCACTTGGGCCACCGCAGCTCCTTTCTCTGCCTTAAGTAGTCTCAAAGCAGCCTACGATCGCCTTCCCTTCCTCTCCCCACAGCAGGCACCTTGTGAGGCAGGTGGGGCTGAGAGAGCTCTGAGAGAGACGTGACTGGCCCAAAGTCACCCAAGCAGGTTCCATGGGGAGGAGGAGTGGGGAATCAAACCCGGCTCTCCAGATCAAAGTCTGCTGCGGCTCTTAACCACCGCACCAGACCGGTGTATGAGACACGATTCAGTGGTCTAGACCTAATGAGAGCCAGATTCGAGTTGAGTAACAGTTTAAAGACCAACAAGATCTCCAGGGTGTAAGCTTTCAAGAGTCAAAACTCCTCTTGCGAGAGACCACTGAGTTTCCAAAGCTTGTGCTCTTTAAGGCAGGGGTGTCAAACATGCGGCCCGGGGGCCAGAACTGGCTTGTCCAGGGCTCTAATCTGGCCTGCAAGCAACTGGTGTGAGAGAGGGAAGGCAGGAGACATGGGGGGGGGGAGCGGGTGCATGGGCACACACAGTGATGTGTGTAGTTGAAGCTGTCGAGAGATGAAAGGAAATGGCTAGGAGGCAGGCAGGGGTATTTTTGGGCAGGAACGCACAGGAACGGATTTCCGGCTGGCTCCCAAGTTGGACTCATTAGCATAACAGGCCACACCCAACAGCAGGAACTCATTAGAATTGGCTACATTAGGGGTGTGTGGCCTAACATGCAAAGGAGTCCCTGCAACAAAAAAAGGCCCTGGGTTTTGGCCACAAACAAGGTAAACAGAATAAGAAGCAAAAGGTGGGTGTGGCTGGATGACCACACTTCTGGTAACATGGGAATGCGGCCTAATATGCTAATGAGTGGTGCAGTTAGGGGGTGTGGCCTAATATGCCAATGAGATTCTGCTGCTGGGAGTGGTCTATTATGCTAATGAGTTCCTGCTGGACTTTTTCTACAAAAAAGCCCTGGAGGCAGGTATGGTGTCCCTTTGGGGGGGGGGGGACTAGTCTTGCATATGATTACTACATTTATTGGGGCTTTTGTGGCTTCCCCAGTCAATCAGTTGCTTTCACTTCTAGGAATCAATTACTTTAGTTTCTGTTTTGAATAAGAAATAATATTGTTAATTGGGTTTGCCTGTGTTGTTTATAAAGTTTATCTCTCTGGTACCTGAGCTTTCATTTTATGGCAGACATGGCCCTGCCTGACAAAGTAACTTTTATGTCAGGTTCAGTGTTCCCTCTAAGCTGAGTGAGTGTGAGCTAGCTCACAGTTTTTAGCCTCCGGCTCACACATTTTTTGTCTTCGCTCAGGAAGGGATGGCTCCAGAGCAAACTAACTGATGCAGTAGCCAAATCGCTCGCTCACAACTTTAATGTCAGTAGCTCACAAAGTAGAATTTTTGCTCACAAGACCCCCACAGCTTAGAGGGAGCATTGGTCAAATCTGGCCCTCGTAAAAAACGAGTTTGACACCCCTGCTTTAAGGTGCTCCTGGATTTGAAATTTGTTGTTCTGCTGTGGACCAGTGTGGCTACCTGAAACTATTCCTAGCGAATTGTTTAAACTCCAGTTTAATATGATAGATAACGGATTTCCTTTACCTCCGTTCTCTGCCTTATGCACGATTATTAAAAGCCCTTCAGTTTCCATAGGAATTGAAGCCATCGTACAAATTGATGCTTTTGAACTGTGTCAGTCTTGAATTTGTTTGCATCCACTCGATAATGGCAATGCGTATGCTTGACAGAAAGGGAAAGGTGTGGGTTGTGAATTTAGATGTGGGATGTGAATTTGGCTAATTGCTGTGCCTAGTAATGTCTTGAAGTGCTTTCAGGGAGCCGGTTTCCTGGTAAGTTCAGAGATTTTAATAAGGGACTGGAGGAGGAGCGCAAGTGAAAACAAAGGCCCAAAAGGAAAATGAGGTGGCAAGAAAGCTGTGCCGTACGGAGTACCTTGGCTACGTTTTGCGCAATTCTGGCTCACAAGGATTGGACCATGTTGGTATGAGCGGTGTCCTATTCTCCCCAATCTAATGCATATTTTCCCTTCCTACTGGTGTCTGTTGGATTATAGTTGGGCAGTGGCTGCATTGGAAGCTGGGCTGCAGCCCCGTAGCTAGGGATAATTTTGGGAGGGGGCCTGGAGGGGCTCCACCAGATAACTAAATCAAAGTTAATTAATGAAACTCCCCTAAGGCAGCCCTGCACCCCAGCCAGACTCCGGGGCAAGTGGGGGGAGGAGTTTAATACCCAGCAGCTGCAGCTCCCTCTCTCCCCCGGAGCACTGCATGCCCGCTCAAGTTGTGAAGCTAGGCAGGGAGAAGCCGGCAGTGGGCAGTGGCAATCAGGAGGGGGACTGGCAGGGGAGGGGGGAGAAAGAGATCAGATGGTGGGAGTGGGAAGAGGCGACAGGACGCTCTCCTCAGCCCACTCAGTCCGGCTAGCCCAGCAAGCCCACATGCCCGCCCACCGCCACTGCACCACCGAACAAGCCAGGCACCTCCTGCTGCTGGGACTGTGGCCACCTTTGCTGCCACCACCGCTGTTCTGGATGTCGCTGGCTGGGAGTGGAGCGAGGCTGGTGGGGAAGTGGCCAAGACGCTCAGTTGTCTGGCAGCCAGGTCGGAGGGAGCTTGGCACAGGCAGCAAGTTGAGGTACTTTGCGGCCAGCCCGGGAGGGAGGGGCCCAGAAGAAACGCTAGGGGGCCGGGCCCCCGTGGGCCCCACATTAGCTACAGGCCTGCTGGGCTGCCTCTCAGGAGAGAAGAATCCAGTTTACTCCTATGTGTTTAAGGGGAAACAGCTAGAGCAATAGTGCTTTAAACTGCTCGGGAGGAGAGGCCTCCAAGCCGGGCCTGTGTGCAAGGGTGAGGAACCCCCCCCCCCCCCCGATCCCAGGGCCAGCTTCTCTTGGGTCAGACACCCACCACTGTTTTGTTTATACTTGTTCTCCAATATGAATATAGAACAATGTGAATATCTGTCTCCCTAACACCAATTTGGATATAATACCCTGTATATTAACACAAACATACCTTTTGAAGTATTCGTATCTCAGCTGCAGTTGGGAGTTTATGTAATGACTACAAGAGAAGTGCTCTCCGTTTCATAATGTATATTTTACATTTTGGTTTTCTGCCCAAGAGAACAAAGAGGAATGAAGAAATGCACGGAGAATGAAATGCTGGCGTTCAGTCAAGTCCCCACACGATGTCACCTGAACCTCATGATTTCAAGTATACATGCTGTGAAGACAACAAACTATTCATCCCCATTTGAAAACTGGGATGTAAGCTTCCACTGCCATTAAATCTAAGAGGGGTTTTCATTTGTTTATAATAATTTTTAAATCCTAAATAACGCACCTTCCAATTTGAAAAATATCACTTTGATCATTTTAATGATTGTCTTACATTTGTGTCCAACCACTGTTGTAAACAGTATGCTAGAAGAAGGATATTAGGCTGTAGAAGACAAACTTGTTGTTGTTCAGTCGCACAGTTGAGTCCGACTCTTCGCAACCCCATGGACCAGGTCTTCCGCCGTCCTCTGAAGCTGGCTCAACTTCATGTTCGTTTCTTCTATGACACTGTCTAACCATCTCATCCTTTGCCGTCCCTGTCTTCTTTGACCTTCGATCTTTCCAAGCATCGGGGTCTTCTCCAGTAAGTGCTCCCTTCTCATCGAGTGGCCAAAGTATTTGAGCTTCAGTTTCATTATCTGGCCTTCCAGGGAACAGTCAGGGTTGATTTCTTTTAGGATTGACTGAAGAAAAACTACTTATGTATTATAAGACCAAAGAGAACACATTGATGGAGGTCATTTGTTTTGGTGCATCAGTTCTATCCCAGAATTCTAGCTTGAGCATTTCCCCCCTTCTAAGCAAGTCACAGATAATTATGTTGTTGGAAAGGGGCATACCAGCAAAATTGAATTTTTAGCTGTACAGAAAAGCCTTCACTTTGGCCAGGTGTTCCCCTCAGGTGTGCTCCAGGGTAGGTACAAGGGAATTCCCCTTGCACAAAGGTATTGCAAATGTGGCTTAGGGGGAGTTGAAACTATCACACATATGATCCTCTGGTGTCCCTTGTATAAGGATGTCCGCTCCAAATGTCTTGAGCCTATTGCAAAACCAAGTCCCAATATGACGGAATCTAATTATATAAACTACATGCTGTCAGATGAAAATCTGTTCAGCTCTAAGGCAGTTGGCAAATTCTGCGTCGTTTGCTGTTGTATTCGAAAAGCCCGCTTAATCGTGTCTCAGGCCGCAGTCACACGGACCATCCAATGGCCCTGCCTGGGCCCCCTGGGTGCGGGAACCAGCTACAAGGGAGAAGTGTTAGATCGCTGCTAACAAAGATCCGGAGAGTGATTTCAGCAAGTGATTCAGCTTTATTGAAGTAACGAACAAGCACTTAAACGCATTCATAACCAGAACAGCTTAACATTAGGAGCTTGGCTCCTTTTAAACTTTCCCGGGCTAACGTAGCCACGCCTATTTACAAATATCAACCAATGCGGTTGTGTGGATAAGGACCAATGAAAGTTCTTCCCGCTCAGGGAATTAGTCCTTCTCAGACTGGTCGCTTGTTGTAGAGCGACCAATAGCGTTCCAGCGTTTAGGAGCCTTCGTCTGGCTCAAGCTTAACATGGGAGGTGAATGAGGTGATTCATGTAGGCGATTTCCAATACATAACAAGAAGGATGCCAGCAGTGCCAAATATTTAGAGCAGACGTGGAGGTGAAACATGGGGAAGGAGGCGGGGAGATCAGCCGGGCCACCCTAACCAGGGTTGTTGCTGGCAGAAAGTGCCCTCCAGACTCGGAGCTCCTGTCACACATGCCAAAGAATGCGGTTTCCATCGACTTCAGCAGGGCTATTTTTGGGCAGGAACGCACAGGAACGGAGTTCCGGCTGGCTCCCGAGTTGGCCACACCCAGCAGGAACTCATTAGCATAACAGCCACACCCAACAGCAGAAACTCATTAGGATTGGCTACATTAGGGGTGTGTGGCCTAACGTGCAAAGGAGTTCCTGCTACAAAAAAGGCCCTGGGTTTTGACCACAAACAAGGTAAACAGAATAACAAGCAAAAGGTGGGTGTGGCTGGATAACCACACTTCTGGTAACATGGGGGTGCGGCCTAATGGGCTAATGAGCTGTGCTGTCAGGGGTGTGGCCTAATAGGCTAATGAGTTCCTGCTGTTGGGTGTGGCCTATTATGCTAATGAGTTCCTGCTCGGCTTTTTCTACAAAAAGAGCCCTGGGTCACTTCAGCAACCGGACCGTGCCATTTCACACAGGAAAATCCAGCTGCAAAGCACACTGAAAGTGCATTATTTGGCGTGGGTGAAAGCAGTGGCCCTGTGGGGTTTTCAAGGTAAAAGGCATTCAGAGGCAGTTTGCCAGTGCCTGTCTCTGCATCACCACCCTGGACTTCCTTGGTGGGCTCCCCCAGGCCTGTACATAATGTGGGGCCCATGGGGTCTGGCCCTCTAGTCTTCCTCCCTCCCGGGCTGCCCCCCCAAATGAATTAATGTAATTTAACTTTGATTTAATTAGCTGTACCACCCCCGAGGCCCCATCCCCCCCCAAAAGCCCTAGCTTCGGGGATGCCACAGACTAACCAGGGCAGACCTTGCAGTTACCCTCTTCTAATCCTACTGAGGTCAGTGGAAACAGAAGGGTGGGATTCTGTTCAGGAACGCACTGTAGGCTTCAGGAACAGCCACGGTCCAAAGCCCAGAACAGAGATCCGTGAAAGCTGATGACCGTTCCCTCCAGTGTTCCCTCTAAGCTGAGTTAGTGTGAGCTAGCTCACAGTTTTTTAGCCTCCAGCTCACACATTTTTGTTTTAGCTCAGGAAGGATGGCTCCTAACCAACTAATTTATGCAGTAGACAAACTGCTCGCTCACAACTTTAATGACAGGAGCTCACAAAGTAGAATTTTTGCTCACAAGACTCCACGGCTTAGAGGGAACATTGGACTCCCCTCCCCAGCTTCCTGTCCGCCAGGGAGTCCAAAGCAGTGTTCCCTCTAAGCTGAGTTAGTTTAAGCTAGCTCACAGTTTCTTTAGCCTCCGGCTCACCGATTTTTGTCTTCGCTCAGGAAGGAGGGCTCCAGAGCAGTCTAATCAATGCAGCAGCCAAATTGCTGGCTCACGACTTTAAGGCCAGGAGCTCACAAAGCAGAATTTTTGCTCACAAGACTCCACGGCTGGGAGGGAGACGCTCTGGAACCACAGAGCGCCAAAGGAAGCAGTTCAGAGCCGGGAATGCCCCGCGCCGCCATGACACGCCTCCCCGCCTTCCCCAAGGGGCTCCCTCTTGGTTCTGGCAGCAGGAACCAAGTCGCCCGCTCACCTTGACTGCCAAACAACAGGGCTCCGGGCGATGTACATCGGTATAAAACAGAGACAGCATAAAATCATACATAAAATCCATACTATAAATACAGCAGTAATCACCAGGGTAGTTCAGCAGTTCGAGACCCGAGTGTGCCGCATGACGGAGTGAGCTCCCATCTCTGGTTCCAGCTCCTGCCAACCTAGCAGTTCGAAAGCAAGAAACTGCAAGTAGATAAATAGGGACCCCTTCGGTGGGAAGGTAACAGCGTTCCGTGTGCCTCTGCGTTTAGTCATGCCGGCCACATGACCATGGAAACGTCTTCGGACAGCGCTGGCTCTTCGGCTTGGAAACGGAGATGAGCACCGCAACCCTAGAGTCGGATTCGACTGGCTTTCGAGCAAGGGAACCTTTACCTTTTTTAATAACCAGGGAGGCGCGGATGGAAGTGCCAAAAATATGCCACTGGGGGGGGGGGCAGGAAAGGCCAGCGTGCCTGCCATCTGGGGAGCCCCGGCTGTCCTCACTCAAACGCCTGCTACTGCCCCGACCTGCATAGACCAGGCCATCCCGATCTCATCAGCTATGGGAAGCGAAGCAGGGTCAACTCCGGCAAGTATTTGCATGGGAGACGATCTCCTTGCCGTACCAGCAGTCGGGAGTCGGAGACAGGGGCAGACTTCAGTCAGTCACCTCTCTCTCTGAACATTCTCCAAGTGCTCAGTAGGAGTCAGCCGCCAGAGGTCGCCATAGTAGAGTAGACTCTTATAACCTCCAACATGAATTAGCTATCGGGTCAGCTTAGCCGAGCGGTTCCTTCGTCTCCAGAACTGCAATCTGAACAATCATTCCTTGGTTCGAGTCCCGCAGGCGCTGCCTGGCCTTTTGGCCTCTCTGACAGAATGTTTTTTCCGCACTCAGGAACCTTTACTTTACCTTACGCTCTGCTGATAAAAACCTGCTGGTAACATCCCTGCCCTGTGGGACTTAATCCAGTTCTGCTGGGCATTGGAAGGCAGAGAGATTGGAAGGCAGAGAGTTCTGCCAGGCGGGTATTTGTGTGTGTGTGTGTTTTGTTTGTTAAATTCTTTTTATTAATTTTTTCATAAACAGATTTCAGTAACATTACTATGAACAGATTCAATAACTTTGTATACAATTTATCATGTAGAGTTGTGGATATAGCTTTCATATATAGACAATAACGACACATAAAAACAAATTAACATTAACTGTAGGCACTGTTCCCTCTAAGCTGAGTTAGTGTGAGCTAGCTCACAGTTTTTTAGCCTCCAGCTCCCAGATTTTTGTCTTTGCTCAGGAAGGAGGGCTCCAGAGCAAACTAATTTATGCAGCAGCCAAATCACTTGCTCACAGCTTCAATGCCAGGAGCTCACAAAGTAGAATTTTTGCTCACAAGACTCCACAGCTTAGAGGGAACATTGACTGTAGGCATGTTAACAAGTGTGTGTGTTTTTTAACGTGCGGAAGTCACGACCTCTGGTGACTGACCCCCTACTGGCGGCAAGGAGGATCTATGCAGAGAGGTGGCTGAGTAAAGCCTGCCCCCGCCTCCCGACTGCCGGTATTCCAAGGAGGTCTCCCATCCAAGGAGTTGCCGGAGTCGACCCTGCTTAGCTTCCGAGATCTGGCTGGCCTGGGCAACCCAGGTCAGAACTGTGACGTCCCCGTCCCCCATCCGCAGTGGCATATTTGTGGCACTTCAAGCATCGTCTCGGGCGTGTTCTTCCGGGCACCCAGAAACGGCTCTCGAAACCACCGCCTTGGCTGTCCCGGATTTCATACTGTCTGATTCCACTCCTGATACCTTGGCCAAAAGAAGCCATGCAGACCACCCAGGACAGTCGTGCTGTTCGCAAAGGAGGGAGTCTGGCAATGTTCCCTCTAAGCTGTGGAGTCTTGTGAGCAAAAATTTTACTTTGTGAGCCACTGGCGTTAAAGTTGTGAGCAAGCAATTCGACTACTGCATAAATTAGTTTGCTCTGGAGCAATGTTCCCTCTAAGCTATAGAGACTTGTGAGCAAAAATTCTACTTTGTGAGCTACTAGCATTAAAGTTGTGAGCAAGCGATTTGGCTACTGCATAAATTAGTTTGCTCTGGAGCCCTCCTTCCTGAGCTGAGACAAAAATGTGTGAGCCGGAGGCTAAAAAACTGTGAGCTAGCTCACACTAACTCAGCTTAGAGGGAACACTGCTCTGGAGCCCTCCTTCCTGAGCTAAGAGAAAAACGTGTGAGCCAGAGGCTAAAAAACTGTGAGCCAGCTCACACTAACTCAGCTTAGAGGGAACACTGGAGTCCGGGTAGTTTTCCAAGTGAGATTTGAATGTATTCGATTGACTGACAAAAGGGCTTTCTTGTTGAGGCCCCTGGCAGATCCCAGGACCAATCGAGTACATTCGACCTCCCTTGGAAAACTCCTCGGACGCCGGAGCGGAGTGTATGAGAAAAAAAAGTATTCCAACCAGAAGGACCAAAAAGGCCAGGCAGCGCCTATGGGACTCGAACCAGAAAGGTTTGTGCTGCAACAGCACCATCAAAGGAACCGCTAGGCTACGCTGACCCGGTGGCAATGCTCGTTTGGACAATATAAGAGTCCAGCATGCTGGGGCGTGACTATGCCAACAGCAGATGACGCTTCCACCTAAGCAGCCTCCTTTGCGTAATTTTCTTCCCTCTCCACA
Organism: Gekko japonicus; assembly: GCF_001447785.1. NCBI lineage: Eukaryota > Metazoa > Chordata > Lepidosauria > Squamata > Gekkonidae > Gekko > Gekko japonicus. The sequence continues at coordinate 834,716 of NW_015173145.1, read as the reverse complement.
CTTGTTTATCTGCCCAGGCGCCTCTGGGCCAAGAGGGCGGCGCCCGTGCAGGTGGGTTCCCCGGGCCGTCTCCTAGCAACTCATTTTGGCCGAGGAGCAGCCACTTGACACCCCCGTGAGGGCCGTGAACATAACCGCCCCCCTTCCTCCCTCCCTTCCTCCCTCGAACGAGACCCGAGCAGCAGAGGAGAACGGAGAAGGCGCGCCGCGCGGAGAGGCTGCCCAGCGAGCCCCTGGGCGCTCCGCCTCGCCGGCTGAGGCACCCCTGACCCTAGCGGAGGGAAAACGAGGAGGGGAGGAGCGTCACTCACCACAGGCCGCGAACGCCGCCCCCTCCGCAATTTCTCTCTCCCTCGGCCGGCATAATTGGCAGCCTCTTTTGAAGCCCCTTCTCAGGGCGGGGCAGGCAGCCGGCAGCCGGCGGGGCTGTAGTACCTTGGCGCCCTCTGCCTCCTCGCCGCCTTCCTCCCTCCCTCCCTGCCCTGCTTCCCTCCCTTGAGTCACGGCAGAGAGAGAGCGCAAGAGAGGAGTGGGCCCCGGTTAGGGCGGTGGCGGGGCGCAGTTTGGCGCCCCTGAGAGCCGGCGCGCTCTAGGCGAGCCCCTAGCTCGCCTAGCGGGCGAGCCGGCCATGCTAGCAGTCGTCGCTTGACGTTGCACTCCTCGGGCAGTGGGGGCACTGGGCAGACATGCGTCGAGAGCTCTGCGGGGAGTCTGCAAATCCTTCTCGAGAGCCCCGGCTGGGGTTGTTGCCACCTCCGGGCGGGAAAGTCTTTGGGGATCTCGGGGCGGGGCCTAGGGAGGGTGGTGGGAGGGGCCTCGGCAAAGGGTATTGCCATCCACCCCAGCTCCCACAGTGGCCACTTTCTTCTCGTTCCGAGATCTCTCCAGGCACCCCTTGGAGGTGGGAACAGACAGGAAAGTTTACACATGCGGTTTATTGCAAGGGAAACCTCTGGTCTTTCGGAGGAGGGAAACGTCTGCAGGCCCTGCGACAGTGGGGCAGCCCCGGCCACTTCAGTTAAGCCAAGACCCCCACCCTTTTAGAGCCTGCTGGCACATCGGGGAAGCATGCCACAAGAGGCAGAGCCAGCCACAAAACGATGGCCACGGCTTAACTTCAGTCACAGAGTGCAGAGCCTTGTGCTGCGGTGGCAGCTGTTGCTACCCAAAAATCGCAGCCCATCAAATCTCCAATGGTCAGTCACAAGCCTTGTCGAGCAAAAGACCTACTTGTCCCCCCCCCCATTTCCTAGAAACACCTGGCAGGAGTCAGTGAGTGCCCTGGTGGTGCCCATGGGCACCCTGTTGCAAAAGGCAAAGGTTCCCTTGCTCGAAAGCCAGTCGAGTCCGACTCTAGGGTTGTGGTGCTCATCTCCGTTTCAAAGCCGAAGAGCCAGCACTGTCCGAAGACGTTTCCGTGGTCATGTGGTCGGCATGACTAAACACCAAGGCGCACGGAATGCTGTTACCTTCCCACTGAAGTGGTCCCTATTTATCTACTTGCAATTTCTTGCTTTCGAACGGCTAGGTTGGCAGGAGCTGGAACTAGAGACGGGAGCTCACCCCGTCTTGCGGCACACTCAGGTCTCGAACTGCTGAACTACTGACCTTCCACAGCCTGCAGTTCAGCGTCTTAACCACTTGAGCCAGGGTCCCTGAATTACTCCATCCCCTGGAACCCTGCTGTTCCCTTGGCGGCTCATGGCTCGCCAGCCGTCTGCTTGCTTTATGGGCGGCCCACAGCCCAGCAATGTTGCCCTCTAAAAGCAATGAACATCATGAATTGTGCTGCTGACTCTCCCAGCCCAGGGATGCAGCGCGATACAAAATGCTGAGTGACAGTTCTTAACATTTCAGGCATGTTGTCGCCCTGTGGGCCAGAACCCCTTAGCAAGACAGCCAGTATGGGGTGCGCTGGACAAGGTTGCATCTTAACCAGAGAGACCTGGATCGGGACCCCAACTGCAGCCACAGATTGAATGGTGAATTCTGAGCCTGCCTGCCTTGCAGGGTGGTTTCCAGGGGGGAATGAAAGGATACACAGCGGAAGGCAGCAGAAGGCTGGGGCAAAAATGTCGTAAATTAGAGAGGAGCAGGTATTGTAAAAAATCAACCGGAGTCTGGTGGCACCTTAAAGACCATTTCATCACAAGAGAGGAGAAGAAGAGGAGGAGATTGGATTTCTCCCCCACCCTTCACTACCCAAAGGAGTCTCAGAGTGGCTTCTAATCTCCTTTCCTTTTCCCTCCCCACAACAGACATCCTGTGATGTAGGTGGGGCTGAGAGAGCTCTTGGCAGAAACTTCTTGTGAGCGAACAACTCCAAGAGAACTTGTGATTGACCCAAGGTCACAGCAGCAGGTACATGTGGGGGAGTGGGGAATCAAACCCAGTTCTCCCAGATTAAAGTCCACGCTCCAAACCACTACACCAAACTGGCTCCCAAAATTCAGCAAAACCCACCCAGAATTTAGCAAAACTCAAAATTGAGCAACATTTAGCAAAACCCACCCACCTCTTAGAAGACCCATTTCTTGATCCGATTTGAACTGTGCATAATAACAGTTCATACTATAATCCAACATTTCCCCCCCAAGAATAACTCCCCCCCCAACATATAACAGTCAAAAACATAACTATAAATTCATCGCCCCTTGATGCCTCTCAACAACTTATGGGGAGTCAAGGGGCACGTATCGGTCCTAAATTAATTCCTAACTTTCCTTAAAAGCAAATGAAAACCCAAACTCCAGCCCTTTTCCTTGTGAAGGCCAAATTAGTACTTTTTTGTGCAGATGGGC
>NW_015173145.1:822871-831844 GCF_001447785.1 Gekko japonicus | reverse complement strand
CAGTCCCATTCTCTTCCCCCGCCCCCCCGCCCATTGCTTCTTTCTTATCTTATCTTCTTTAACATCCATAGTGATAAATAGGGGCATTGACCAAAAACTGGAGTGAGATTTATATTGTTTGGGGGCTGCCTGGGAATAGGAGCAGAAAGATGAATGCCCAGTTTCATGCAGCCTGGTGTCTCGTTTTTAAGCATTAATTGAAAGCCATCTTGCTGTCACTTGCCTGTGTGAATGGGTGCCTCTGAGCATGCACAGAATGCTTTTTACATGAGTAACCAGAGTCAAGCTTCTGACCTTGCCTCCCCCGAAACCTGGGACTAGATCTAAAGGACTGAAGAAACCGAATGCAATGGTAACTCTGGGAAGATTTGGAGGCCTTTCTTACTCAGATCGCCTTTGTCTGTGCAATTCTGGCGAAATTGAAACCTTAGATCACCTGATATTTCGCTGTCCCCACTGGACTCAAGTTAGAGGCACTTATATCTCTCCTATTCTCACGAAGATGAATCTTCCCGCGCAACCTTGGGTGCTCTCAGTACTGTTATCTGACTCAAATGCCGATGGACTGATAACAGCTAACGTGGCGCGGTTCTTGGCTAAGGTGGCTGCTCTCAAGAAGCATTGAAAAGTCCAGCACTTCTGAAAACTTCGACACCGATTTTTAATCTTCGGATGATTTTAGTTAGTTGGCTCCGCCCCAAGTGTAGTTAGGTAATTTTTAATCTCTGGGCTCAGCCTGGGTTTTATGTGACTGTTATTATGTACCTTGACATATTTATGTCTATTTTATGTACCTATTTTACCCCCCTTTGGTATCCTCTTGGTCAAGACTTCGGTCATAAAGACCTGTAATAAATTGAAATTGTAATTGGATCATTTAAAAAATCTTCTGATCTTGTGTAAGTTTATTCTTTGTGTTTTTAATTAAATATTCCTTAATTTGATTTGTATTTTCGTGAATTATGCAAAGTCCAAGGTTCTTCGCTTCTCTGTCAAGAGAAGAAGAGGTCCTCTGTATTTTAAAGTTGGGGATGGCCAACTAGAATGGGTTTCCTCCTTCCGATACCTAGGTATTGTTTTTAGTTACAATCTATCCTGGTCCGCTCATCTGACATACGTTAAGAAGTCATCCAGACTCGCCACGGCCCTGGTTGAGAAATTCTTCCGTACAAAGGGGGCTAAGCGGATCCCCCCGGCCATCGAGGTGTACAATGCGAAGGTGGTCTCCCAAATTTTATACGGTGTAGAAATCTGGATTGCTGGCGTGGATGAGAAATTGGATTCCCAGCTAAACTCCTTCCTTAGGAGAATTACTGGAACGCCACGGTGTGTTGCTGGGACTGTCCTTCGTATGGAACTGGTTCAATCTTCGCTTGAAGCACGTGCTTGGAAGAGGGCATTCAAGTTGAGATTTAAGTTATCTGACCCAAGTCATCACCCCCAGGCCGGCTTTCTTCGTTCCATCTTAAAGGACACGACATCCAACCCTTGGTTGTCCCTTCTTGCTGGTAAACTCAGGACATTGGGAGTGCCGATGTCCTCACCTAACGAAGAGCTGATGCCCTCTCAGCTTGAGGAAACCTTGAAGAAACTTAAACAGTTGGATTGGGCATTATCCCTGTCTGATCGCTCTCCGCTGGTGTCTAGCCACTTCCGTTCAGAAGCCCGAGGCTTCCGCTTTTCGGCCGCCATTTTGTTTAAGCCTCCTCGATGTGCGCTTGGGCGAAGCTTCACCCCGGCGTTCGTAAAACAAACAAAAGAAAGGGCCTAGTGTTCGGCTTTAGACGAGTCCGGGACCTCACGGAGGCGTTTCAGAATAAAAATTTAAAGGGACGTCTTCGCTTCAAGCCACGCTTTTCGGGACAGGGTGTTCTGCGCCTGCGCGAAGATCTCAGCTCTGCGGATGGCTTCCTATGCGCATGTGCAAAATGTAAAAAAAAAAATTAAAAACCCGCCAACGCGCACTGCCGCAGGGCGGTAGTGTGAACGGGCATATTGCGATGTGCTGCGCAGTCAGGAGGTGAGTGCGATCGCGTTTCTTCCAGATCAAATTGCACCGGTTGGAACCGTAGCAGTTTATACCGGTATAAACCCAAAGTGTGTTGTTGGATTTGCGAATGAGGAACCAGGAAACGCGAATAAGGAACGGGGACCAACTCCCGCCTCCTGAACTGCCTCAAGAACAGCCAGGCTGGAAAGGAGGGCGACTGAGGTCTCCAACCTATCAGTGAAACGGCTGTGAAAGAGGAGCTCTAATTGTTTAAATGCCAAACCTTGCCAGAGGCACTCCCCTCTCCAGCATCAAGCGCTTCACACCTTGTTGGGGACTCTGCTAATCCCGGACTCCTTGTCTCCTGCATTTGCAAGGGGCCAAAGCGCCCCAGGGAGCCTCATCAGCAGACACTGGAGTCAGCTGCAGCAGAGACGGACCCTGAATGGTCACTCCCGGCCTTAACGTACACTGAGGAAGCCTGGGCTTAGATACAGGTCCGGGTGGGGAACCCTGTTGGTCTGAAGCAGCAGAACAAAGTCTGAGTCCAGTGGCACCTTTAAGACCAACAAAGTCCTTCTTCCCCCAAAGAGTGATTAACACATGGAATTCACTGCCACAGGAGGTGGTGGCGGCTACAAGCATGGACGGCTTCAGGAGGGAATTAGATAAGCATATGGAGCAGAGGTCCATCAGTGGCTACTAGCCACAAAGTACTAGATAGGAACTCTCGGTCTGGGGCAAGGGATGCGCTGTATTCTTGGTGCTGGGGAGGGGGCAACAGTGGGAGGGCTTCTAGTGGACCTCCTGGTGGCACCTGGTATTTTTGGCCACTGTGTGACAGAGTGTTGGACTGGATGGGCCACTGGCCTCATCCTACATTGGCTTCTCTTATGTTCTTGTGACAGTCTAGCTACAATGCTGCTTACCGATGATTATGACAAAACATCTGAGAGGTGTTAATGCCAAATTTATTGATTCTACAAGGATTACAAGCCACAGAACCCGAACTGTGTGCTCTTGAGGAACGGGCAGAGCGGCAGCCCAGCTGAGAGATGGAGGTGTGGCATTCAGGCCTGTCAGCGGAATCAGAAGCTCCCCCCCCCTCCTGCCGAAGGGCCCGCTCAATCTTCAGAGCAGGGGGACGCTCCAGTGGGGAAGGGGGGCAGGGAGGGCTCAACTGCCCCTCAAGACCACATGTCCAGTACAGCCCGGCTTCAGGAACAGAGGAAGGAGGACAAAGACGCTCGGGGGGAACTTCAGTACTTTGGCCTCTTCACCTCAACCCTGGAAAGAGAGACATTGATGAGGCATGGAAGAGCCAACCTTGGCTGGAGAAATATGGGCACAGCAGTGCAGCTAAGAACAAGAGAGCTCCCTCCTCCCCAAGGTGAGATGGGCCCAACTGAGTAGCCGTGCCCACTAGGCAGCGGGCTGCCAACTGCAGCAGAGGCAGCTGCACCTCAATGAAGAAAACAGTTCTACTAACCCATCGGCCTCCATCTTCTTCCTTTTCTCAATGATCTAAGGAAAAGAGAGGATTGTTACCGCTTGGCAGACACAGCACTGCCACCATGTACGGGGGAGTCGACCCACTTCAACACAGGGGGGGCACCCACAGCCCAAGCAGAACACAGTGATCTCTGGCAGCAGTTAACCTCCCTTGCGTGGGGATGGAACTGCCTGGTCAGCTGGTCTTCCTTGACCAGCTTCTGCAGCTATAGACTCATCCAAGAGGCCAGAAGGTGAGACAACTCGGACATCGAATCATGGCCTTGGGAGGTGTGCAAAGAACAGCTGGCCATACAAGCCTGTGTATACACATCCGAGTGTCCCAAACAGACAGCCATCCCACACGCAATCTTAAAAGCGTGACTCTGGGAAGCTTCTGCCAAACCCCAGACAGGGAAATGGGGAGGTCCACTGAAGGAGCCTGAAGACTCAAAATACTCACAGCGCTGATCTTCTTCCACTGCCGATCCAGCTCGGCTTTGTCGTTGGTCTCCTTGAAACGGCGCGTCTTACGGCCTTCGGACATCTTGATTCCATACTGGAATGCCGCTCTGGAGTCAAAGAATGATATGGATGGGGGAAGACAGGACAGAGAACAGCCTGGTGCAGCCAGCCAGCCAGCCAACAGGCCAGAGCAAAGGCTTCTGCGTTCATCTCTGTTCCAAGGGAGACCCCCCCTTGCAAGGGACCCTGCAGAAAAGCCACGCTGAGCCACTCTGCTCTGCACCCAACACCAGGAAACACTGCACTGCTTACTTGGGTAGGGCCTCTTTGTTGTTCATGTATTCGCTGTACTCCTCTTGGGTGTCAAAGTCCCAGCGGCCGAGGGGTCCCTTTTTGTTGCCCTTCAGAAGGGAGGGGAGAGAAAACAGTACAACTGCAGAAGAACAGTATGCTTGAAAAGCCGGGTCCCTTTAAAGGGGCTGGGGGGGGGGAAGATACAAATCTTGTGCACCCCCATGCAAATCTTCTCTCACACGCACACGCACAATCACTCCCCTTCCCTGAAAGTCCCTGCTGTGCCATTTCTCTGCTTGCAATGAGAATCAGCATTAAGAACAAGTGCAAATGGCTGCCAACTTTGGTAAAAAAACAATCACCCACCATCATTCCGCTACCAACCAGAGCGAGCACTCCAGGCTCCAATGGAAAAACCACATGAAGTCACATCACACACGAAGCTGTCTCATACGGAGTCAGACCCTGGGTCCATCAAGATAAGTATTGTCCACTCAGACTGTCAGCAGCTCTCTAGGGTCTCAGGCAGAGGTCTTTCACATCACCTACTGCCTAGATATCTTAACTGGAGATACTGGGGATTGAACCTGGGACCTTCTGCATGCCAAACAGATGCTCTACCACTGAGCCACGGCCCTTCCCTCGCAAAGATCAAGCTCTCCTGGAGACACGAGACACCAGTGTTGGGTAGTAGCATTCGTTCCTGATCTGCAAGCAACTGATAACACACCTGATCCATTTTACTGTAGTCGACTTCTTCGTCACTGTCCACAGCCATGTCATCCATTCTGGAGAGGAAACAGACAATAAGCTCTCACTTATCACTGCAGCCTTGGAGGCCCCATCTGGATCAATACAGTCAGCCAGCCAGCCAGCCAGAATAAGGCTTACCTAAACCTGCAAAAGTACTGGAAACTCATTCTAGAATGACCTGTGGTACATTGGCCCGGTCACACTGGGGGGAAAGGTGCGGCTGAAGTGTAGCTTTTTTGAGCCGCATCAAAAGAGACGTGCGGCGGCGAGATCAGACAGATCCCCTGAGCCGCTGTACAGTTGCTCCCCGGCACGATCAGATGCCAGGGGGGAAAGCCACAGATCGGTGAGCATGTGCGCGCCTGCACAGTGTGGCCAGGGGCCTCGCATGCTGCCGGAGACGGGCGCACCGGCGATCCCACGGCCGCCCCTGCACGGACAAAAACTGGAAACTCGAGACTTGCAGCTCAGGCACAGATCTCAAATTCAAATACGGCAACAATAATTATTACAGTTAGATACTAGCAAATGCTCACTGCCAACCAGCGATGGCGTTCTGGGACTAGTGGTACAGTGGAGGTAACCATTTTGTTCCATTTTGATTTGGTCTACCAGCAGCATCAAGGATGTGGTGGAGTAAGGAGAGAAGCAAACACTTCCGGACTCGTCAGAGCATTAACCCAGCAGGATGAGAGACGAAGCCCACCAGCAAAGGAGCAGCCAATTCTGCCCCAATAATTATGCAGCACCCAGCACATTCTACACAAGGGTGCAGCAGTGGCTACCAGCCATTTCCCCCCAGCGCCAGCTGAAAAAGAATCCTTAAAATCGCCCACCCGGACAAGCAAGCAAACAACTTGTTGAGGTCCAAGTAGTCTCCCACCCCCCTGGAGGAATACAACTTCCTTACGTGGCAGGGTAACATTCGGCATAGCTGTTCGACATGCCAAAGAAGTCACCCAGCTGCTTTTTGTCTTCAGGCTTTTTGAGCGTGGCAAACGTTAAGGGAAGATACAGTCTGGACAATCCCACAAATTAGAGCACACAGGGGAACGGGAAGGAGAAAGCGATGCCCAAGGAGGAAATGGATGACCCAGCTCTACAGGGGCGGGGGCCTGGAACAGAGGGGCTCCTCTCACCCTCCCCCCCCATGGACAGGTCTCTTCCCTCTTCTATTTCTCTGCCACCAGTCCCTTCCCCAAGCTGTTGAGTCTCCCCCAGTGACAGCAGTGCAAGGTACGAGTTACTGAAATGGAAACAGCCATTTTGGTGTTGTGGTCAGAGTGTCGGACAAAGACCTGGGAGACCCAGATCTGAATCCCCATTCTGCCATGGAAGCTCGCCGAGTGACCTTGGGCCAGCAGAGGATAAAATGGAGGACAGGAGAATGATGTAAGCTGCTTTGGGTCCCCACTGAAAAGAAAGGCGGGACATAAATAAAGACGTTCCCCCCCCCCATATCCTTGACTCATGACAGTAGCAATGACATGTCAGCAGCACATCTTACATTGTGTAGACAAGGTCCCCAATGCGGTGTGGGCACCATCGTACCTACCCACCAACATCTTTTCTGGCACCTGCCAAGTGTTTCCAGAAAGTGGGTGGGGACCGGCAGGGCTTTTCCCCAGCAAGGCTTCTGATCAGATTTTTTAAATGTTGCTTTGCCAGCCATAGCCAATGCAGCACAAGAATCTTCACTGTGCATCGGAAGCAGAAGAGGATTGGATTTATACCCCACCCGTCACTACCCGAAGGAGTCTCAGAGTGGCTTACAATCTCCTTTCCTTTCCCCACAACAGACACCCTGTGTGGGAGGTAGGGCTGAGAGAGCTCTGAGACCTGCTCGTGAGAGAACAGCTCTGAGTGAACTTGTGACTGGCCCAAGGTTGCACCAGCAGCTGCATATGGAAGAGTAGGGAATCAAGCCTGGTTCTCCCAGATTAAATTCCATGCTCCTAACCACTACACCAAACTGGCTAAAGTTATGTCAGTCCTTTTGTGGCTGGCTCTGCCTCCTGCCGCAGCCATTCTGTGGCAGCCATTTTGTTCCTGTACCCATCATGCCACGTCAGAATTCCCAATGTGCTCACAGGTTCAAAAAGGTTGAGGACCCCTGGGATAGATGCTTCCTGTCACTGATTCTACTGCGGCGAGTGATATCACTGCCCACCTCAGAGCAAGGAGTGTGTCTCCCCCCTCCCACTTTAGAAGCCAACAGTTTTAAAATCTCCCACCAAGAATCAGTGCTCTTGGTCAGCTCTGAGGAGTCTCCAGAACTGCCCCCACCCCGCTTCAGAAAGACAGCATCTTCCCAAGGCAGGGGGGTTGCTTCAAATATAAGGCTTAGAACATTAACAGCAAGCCGTCTCCTGACACTCCCCAGCATGCAAGAGAAAGTATCCTCTGTGGATTAACATCTGAATCCAGGAGAGGCTTTCCCAGTAGTCATGTATGGCTGCGAGAGTTGGACTATGAGGAAGGCCGAGCGCCGAAGAATAGATTCTTTAGAAATATGGTGCTGGAGAAGACTCTTGAGAGCCCCTTGGACTGCAAGGAGATCAAATCAGTCAATCCTGAAAGAAATCAACCCTGACTGTTCCCTGGAAGGCCAGATAATGAAACTGAAGCTCAAATACTTTGGCCACCCAATGAGAAGTGGAGAAGACCCTGATGCTGGGAAAGATTGAAGGTCAAAGAAGACGGGGACAGCAAAGGATGAGATGATTAGACAGTGTCACAGATGCAACGAACATGAAGTTGAGCAAACTTCAGAGGAGGGCGGAAAACAGGAAGGCCTCTGGTCCATGGGGTTGCAAAGAGTCGGACTCGGCTGTGCAACTGAACAACAACAACCAGGAGAGGCCTTTCGGGCCGCGGCTTTCTACAGCCACTGCAGTGGTGGAAAGCGCCGTCAAGTCACCGCCAACGTATGGCGACCCTGTAGGGTTCTCAGAGGCCAGAGACGTTCAGGGGAGGCTTGCCACTGCCTGCCTCTGGGCTTGTTCGGCGATCTCTTGTCCAAATGCTAACGCGAGCCGGTCCTGCTTCGCTTCCAAGATCAGGCCGCCCAGACAGGGCTGGTGCCAGGACGCCCTCCAGCGGGGCTGCTGCCGGGGGCCGGGGCTTCTGGTAGGCCCACTGCTGCCAGCCCCCCCAACATGCCATTTCTCTGCCAGCTCACTTTGCAGTGGTTCGCCATCCATATGCCCAGGGCCACCAGAGAAAGGGCTGTGGCGGCGCAGGCGGCTATGAGCACGGGCAGCGGCTCGTGAGCAGGGCAGGGGAAGGACGCACAGGCTGGACGTAAGACACGTGGGTGAGGAGGTGGGAAGAGGGCCCCCCCATTGGGAACTCTCTGCCCAGGGCCTCTGAGAATCTGCAACCGGCCCTGCATCCAGATCAAGGCCTACGGCCACCGGCTCCCCCCAAAAATCATTCGATTCACATGAAAGGATATGAGTCAGGTCCTTCCCAGCCACCGGCACCGGCAAACTTCTCGTTGATCGACTTGATCAGTTCCTTGGCTGAACCCGGTCCTGGAGACAGAGGAAGACACACCAGCAGGAGAGATCATTCCCACACTCCCAGGGGCCATGGCCAAGAGGAAGGGCCCTTGCCCCACTTGTCCTAGGACAAGGAATAAGCACACGTCATCACAGCCGGCTACTCAGAGATGGACACGGAGGCCCTCTGATGGGCCACGAAAACAGCAGGAGCTGAGTGACTCACAACACAAGGAAGCACACAGGGGTCAGGAGATGACAGTCAGCTATCAAATGCAGCACAGACGTGACAACCTTATGTCACTTGGAAGCACGGGCCATTTAGTAGAAAAAGAGGTGAAGGAGCTCATTAGCATAACGCATTAGCATAACTCATTTGCATATGCCTCACCCCCTGACATCACCGGAAGTGTGTTAGAAGGCAACACCCACCACTCAGGCTCCACTGGATTGTTTTGGATTCCTAGCTATTGGGGG
>NW_015173145.1:821705-822719 GCF_001447785.1 Gekko japonicus | reverse complement strand
GCTGGGAGCAGGGGGTGGGGCTTGTTGCATGTGCCCGCCCCCTGGGCTCTTTATTGCCGGAGCTCCGCTCCTGTGCGCTCCTGCAGGAAATGACCCCTGCCTGGAAGACTAATTAATGTACTGAGGTCTAAGCTTCTGTGAGCCCAGCCGAAGCTTGGCACCCCCTCCTTTCTCCCCAATGCGGACCCAAAACAGCTCACACCATCTCTTCCATTTTATCCACACAACATCCCTTTGAGAGAGGTCAGCGGGCTAAGCATGTGCAACTAGCCCAAGGTCACCCAGCAAGCATACATGGCAGAGTGGAAGATTTAAACCCGGGTCTCCCCAGTCCTAGTCCAACTTGCTAAGCCCTCCATCAGATGATGCAGTCAGCCAGCAAAGATATGCCACAATGAGTGAGGCAGACTTTACGGTATACGGTTGCCAGCTATGGGTTGGGAAACACCTGGAGATTTTTTTGGGGGGGTGGAGCCTGAGGACACGGGGGTTTGGGGAGGGGAGGGACTTCAATGGTATATGATGCCAGAGAGTCCACCTTCCAAAGGGACCACTTTCTCCAGGGGAACTGATCTCTGTTGCTCGGAGGTGTTGTGATAGTGCGGAAGATCTCCAGCTACCACCTGGAGGTTGGCAACCCTATTAAGATACCGCAAGACCCACCATCATTTCAGTTGCTGCGGACTAACACAGCTATTCAGCAATAAATCAGAGTTATGGGTTTTAAAAGATACGTGAAAGGACATAAGCACAAACCCCTGAACAGGTCAGCTAAGGTAAGGTGAACCTTTTATCTTCCTGCAGGGGCCAGCGTCAGGGACAAAGAGGGACTCCTAGGTCCAAACTGGACTATCTAGTCCTAGCAGCCACATGGTTTTGGTCAGGGGTTATTTCGTAGAAAAAGAGCTAGGGGAACTCATTAGCATAACTCATTAGTATATGCCACACCCCCTGACATCACTGGAAGGGTGTCATAAGGCCACACCCCCTGATATCACCGGAAGTGTGTCATAA
>NW_015173145.1:815902-821580 GCF_001447785.1 Gekko japonicus | reverse complement strand
TCCTGCCTCCTCCTGGCTGAATGAGGGCCGGAAGCGGGGCAGCCGGAAGCAGGGGGCGGGGCTTCGTCATGTGCCACCCCCACCCCCCCGTACCTCACCCGGGGGAACTGCGATCCCCCGCGATCCCCCCCGAAATGACCTCTGGCTTTGGTTGTATTCGTCTTAACATTCACAATACTGCAGGGGTCAGAACTGAACCTACCTCCGCCCCGCAAGCCCATGAAACACACTTCGTACGATCAAAAATAAGTCCTCTGCATCTCAGCCCGTTTCAAACCAAAACGCAAAAAAGAGGAACTTACCTTTATCAATATCGATCGGCTGAAAGAAGAAAGGAAAAACCTCGTTATTCAGAGAGGCCAACAGAGTGAATGACTTGAGTGACAGGGCCTTATATTAGCAAGAAGGGAGGGACAGATCTGTTCAGAACTTGCACCTTGTCATGCTCTGGGTTGCCCCCAGGCCCTGGAAATCCAGTCGCCGTGTTGGGGAAGGACTTAAGAAGGAAGCAAACGCCTCAGATACGGAAGGGCTGGGGGTTGCGTCACGCCCCAAGCACCTTCCTCAGACCGATCACCTCTCCTGCTTCTCTCTGGCTCGGCTGGGCGATCGTCTCGGAAATCCTCCCCGGCATTCTTCCGCTTCCCTCCTTTTATCTGTCTTCCCCTCCCTTAGCGACACACCCCTTTCTGTTATTACTGAGCCTATTGCCTCTTCCACCTGCCCATCACCGTGTTCCCCCACTCCCTTGGTGCTTCCCCTTTTGGTCCCGCCTCCCTGTATATCCCCGTGTCTCTAGCCTTGAGCGGGGCCGTGCAGGGAAGTGCCGACTTCCGTCAAGGACGAAGGGACTGACGCCCGCTGTTTCGGCGTCTTCAGCTCTGCGGGGTAAGGCTCTGAGGGGTAAGGCTGGGCCCCTCCAACTGACTCTTCCTCTCAATCGCCCCCCCCCCGAGACAGTGGCTGAGGAACAGTGTCCATGCCGGACCATTCCTCCAGCCCCGTCTCTTCCTGGTTCCTCCTGTGTCTCTGTGGTAGCGGAGGGAGGGGGTTGGAGTCACATGAGTCTCCTGGGCTGCTTCCCATGGCAGGGCCCTGTCTCCTCTGTCGTCCATCGAACCTGCTGCCCCGGGAGCTTTGTCGCCTGGGGTTTGCTAAGATCCCGGTGCGGGTAGCACCAGTCCCGCTGCAGCAGCCTGTGGTGGATGGTATATTGTGTCAAAGCACGAAGGGGGTGTAGTAAAGAGGTGTGTCCCGCCGCAGGCCAGAAAGCATCCTTTGCTGCAGCAGCCTGTGAGGCCGCGGAGGAGCCCGCGGCAGGACACACCTCTTTACTACACCCCCTTTGTGCTTTGACACAATATACCATCCACCTCACTGCTCTCTTTTGCTCCCTACTGTGAATTCTACGCCAGCAACATCCAATCTGGAAGACACTCGTAGCCCCGGCTATGGCCCCAAGAATATCTTATACCCAGCATATCACGCCAAGCCCCTACAGCTGCTATTGCCACCAAGGAAGCATTCCCAGCTTGCACCACTGACTTTCAAATCCCCAGATGGGGCACCCTGGCAGAAATAACATTCACTTGCCTCATCGTCGGCTTTGGGTTTCTCAAAGTAGCTGTGCCTCTTCTTCTCCTCCTCCCGTTCGCGTTCCCGCTCCCTCTCTCGGTCCCGCTCGCGATCCCGCTCGTGTTCCCTGTCTCGCTCTCTCTCGCGTTCTCTGTCCCGTTCCCTGTACCTCTCCCGCTCTTTCTCTCGTGGCATCTTTGCCGCAGATGGTACGTAATCTCCAATGTCCTCAAAGATACTGATTGCGACAGAGAGATGGGTTAAAAAGGCTCAAGAGAGCAGGAAAATGTTTGTTCCTCTAAAGTAAGCCCTTCCCATCACCCATCTCCTGCAGTGGCCCCACAGAAAGGCAGCACAGTCTCTTGACCTCAAAGGAGGGATGAACCAAGCCTAGATATTTGCTTAAAGGTAAAGGTTCCCTTGCTCAAAAGCCAGTCGAGTCCGACTCTAGGGTTGCGGTGCTCATCTCCGTTTCAAAGCCAAAGAGCCAGCGCTGTCCGAAGACGTTTCTGTGGTCATGTGGCCGGCATGACTAAACACCAAGGCGCGCGGAACGCTGTTACCTTCCCACCGAAGTGGTACCTATTTATCTACTTGCAATGTCTTGCTTTCGAACTGCTAGGTTGGCAGGAGCTGGAGCTAGAGACGGGAGCTCACTCCGTCATGCGGCACACTCGGGTCTCGAACTGCTGAACTACCGACCTTCCACAGCCTGCAGTTCAGCGTCTTAACCACTTGAGCCACCGCAGCTCCTCCTAGATCTTTGCTTACTCTGTCCCAAATCCTGCGGGAAGTCCATTCAACTGCCCTCATTTCAGCTGCCTGGAAAAGGCCCCAAATCCCACCTAAACCCTGGGAACAATCTACTGCACGCAGCTTACTTACTTCATATCTGCCTCTGGGGGTTTCTTCTCATCCAGTTTTCCTGCAAGCAGAGAGCAGCGAGAACAAGTTTATTTTGGCACCCATTTTATCCGCTTCAGCTCTCGTCTCCTAAGATAACGGAAATGTTCGTGCAGCTGACTGTATCAGAGCTGGGTAGATTTCAAGCTTGAAGGGACTTTTTCTAAAAAAACAACCCAGCACTCCAGAAGCCACCAGACGCAGCCATCTTAAAAACTGCTTTCCCCACCCCTGAAGATGCAGCCAGTCACACACATGGATCTGTTATACAAGTTCAAATTCACGTTGGACTCCCTGAACACATCAGGGATTCCAACGCTGAACTCTAAAATTCTACGAGACCTTATCACAGGTGGTCAATTATGCAACCTTTTTAACAGGCAAGCAGGGTTGATATTGAGAGATTAGAAAGCATCCTTTGCTTATAAAAGGGCAATGAGGAATTCCTTGGGCAGCTGAGCCAGGAGTTTTACAGGCTCCACCGTGACCCTCCTGAGGACTGGAACTGCACATGCCTGGCAAGCCAGACCGACCTCCCCCCTGCCTCTTTCCTCATTTAGGCCCTGCCTCTGCAGCATGGCATGTGGGCAGTTTTGGGAAGATGTAGAATCAGCAGCGTTTGCATTGCAACTTCACCCAGTCCCAAGAACCCTGTTACAGGAAGAGCCATCAAATCAGAACTCTAACATGGCCACTTTCTCCCTTCTTGGGAGTTTGTTCACCATCTTCTTTCCGACACAACTCATCATGGGCAGTGTACATTAGGGTACACGCACGGCCCCACCAAGCTGTGCAACAGAGGCCCACCTCTGTCTTTCTTCTTGAGCTTTTTGTTGCGAGTGCCTTGCCTCAAGTAGGACAGAATTTGGGTCAGTTTACTGATGACAATATCATTTGTGGTCAGCGTGGTCTGGGCCTGGAAGGAGGAGACAGAAGGCATCACCCATGTGATACTAACAAATAGCAAACGTGCCTTTTCTAGTTCAGGGAAAGCATTCTGGGGGCTCACCTCCATGGTGGGGCAATCGGCCTTGCTTCGAATCAGGGTCGTGGGGATGTCTGTGTCTGCGTACTCGTCGTCAAGATCCACCACGTAGGCCATCCTCCCTGGCAGGAAAAGCTCATTCCGCTCGTACGCTTTGCTCTTGAACAGCATCCGGTAGACGTTACGGCCTAGCACAGAAGGACAGTTAAACGCTCCCTATGGAACTGGCACCCCCAGTGGCACAGGGGCATTTTACCCTCTGCCTGGTTTTCCTAGCCACCTATGTCCAAGACCACAGTATCTCATCAATGCAACATTCATACACACACAAGGGTCTTACCCAAACGGGTCTTGAATTCAATTTTGTTTTCTGGATCTTCATCTTTTCTAAAAAATCAAGGGGCGGGGGGGAGAAAGGGAAGAGAACATTATGAAACAGAAATTTCTATTCCACTTTCTCCTCAAGAGCCAGTTTGGTGTAGTGGTTAAGTGCACGGACTCTAATCTGGGAGAACCGGGTTTGATTCCCCACTCCTCCACTTGCAGCTGCTGGATGACCTGGGGCAAGCAATAGTTCTGTCAGAGCTGTCCTTGAAAGAGCAGTTCTTGAAAGAGCTCTCTCAGCCACACCTACCTCACAGGGTGTCTGTTGTGGGGAGGGGAGGGGAAGGGAAAGGAGTTTGTAAGCCGCTCTGAGACTCCGAGTGAAGGGCAGGGTATAAATCCAATCTCTTCTTCTTCTCAACACTAAAAGCCCACAACCAGCGCTCTGCTTGCCCCTACTCACTTTGTTTCTTTCTGGGGCTTCTCTATCAGTTCCTCTTCTTCCTTTTCCTTGCTGGCAATTTCTGCACGCACCTGACCAGAAAGAGAAAAGACATTCAAAATCCTATTCCACTTCCTTCAGTGCAGCTTACAGGTCTCTCAAGGGCTTAGGCAGAAAGACACTGAACTCTCCAGTAACATGGGCAGTCAGAGAGGAGACAAGGATACTGGGCAGTGTTCCCTCTAAGCTGAGTCAGTGTGAGCTAGCTCACAGTTTTTTAGCCTCCAGCTCACACATTTTTGTCTTAGCTCAGGAAGGACGGCTCCAGAACAAATTAATTAATGCAGTAGCTGAATCGCTCACTCACAACTTTAATGCCAGTAGCTCAGAAAGTAGAAATTTTGCTCACAAGACTCCACAGCTTAGAGGGAACATTGATGCTGGGCACTCAAATTAGCTCTCTCCTCGCACGCACGCCAGGATGGGGGGGGGGCAGAGGAAGGAAAGAGGAGTGGAAGAGAAGACTGCCTTTTTTCCTGAACTGCTAATGAAAATTCATTGTATGACTGTCTTTTCATGAAACTCCGATCAGTAAAAACGGGTGTCTCAATATTTGGGGGACTATATGACACTTTGATGTTTTATGTGTAAAAAACCCCAATCACACATGTATGCACACATGCTCTGCATGTAAAAATCCACAATTTATAATAAAATTTTTACTGGCCAGGCAGAGCTGAATGCAAAGTAGCACAAGGACACTGCAGAACAGTCTCCCCGCTACCAGGAGTCAGTTACCAAACTGCGGTGAGGGTCCAGAAAAAGGAGATGTTCCCCCCCTTGAATTCTGTCTGAAAAGCACAGAGCACTTGGCAGTGGGAGGGGGAAGTGCCAGATGACCACCCATATTTTAAAAAAGGGTTCAAGTTATACACCAGCAGGAAACTGGTAATCCTTGACCTTTAGCAGGCAAGGTGCAGGAGATATTCTTCAGCACTGCAGTAAAAAAGAACAAGAGTCCAGTAGCACCATCAAGACTAACAAAATTTGTTGCAGGGGAGGAGCTTTTGTGAGTTACGGCTCACGGCTCAAATTCACTGCCACAGGAAGTGGTGGCAGCTACAAGCATGGACGGCTTCAAAAGAATATTAGATAAGCATATGGAGCAGAGCTCTGTCCATCAGTGGCTATTAGCCACAAGGTATAGATAGGGACTCTGGGGCAAGTGATGCTCTGTCATCTTGGTGCTTGGGGGGGGTCAACAGTGGGAGGGCTTCTAATGTCCTGGCCCCACTGGTGGACCTCCTGATGGCACCTGGTATTTCTGGCCACTGTGTGATACAGAGTGTTGGACTGGATGGGCCTTTGGCCTGATCCAACATTGGCATCTTTTATGTTCTTATGTTCTTACTTCTTCAGATACCACAAAATCAGACTTTTAGCACACAG
>NW_015173145.1:794311-815831 GCF_001447785.1 Gekko japonicus | reverse complement strand
AGCTATGTAAGAAGTGCGCTGGATCCTACCACCCCACTTTAAAAAGCCTGGAGCCTTCCTCCAGTCAAAGGCACCTTCCTCCAATGTAAGAGCTACCTGAGCTGGAGGAAGGCTTGATCCACATCACCATCTGTTTCAAGCCAGTTCTGTAGGACGAAGGGTGAATGGGTTGCAAAGAAGAGGCCAACTGGATCATGAGCAACATATTGTTAGTGGAGAAGTCACACACCACACACAGGGAAAGCGGTTCATTAGTACATGAATGACTGATGGGCTGCTGCTCACCTTCTGCAGCAGAGCAAAATCCAGACCTTTCACCAAGTGAGTGTGCTCCATATCACCACCCAAGAACTTGGACTCTTGAATCAACTGCCGCCTTTTTTCTGCAGCCGATTTATCCCTAGGGTATAGGAGACAGAAAAAAAATCAAACATGTGACGCCAGAATCACATGGTATTTCCAAGGGAAAAGGCCTCAACAGCAACTGCACTCACGCCTCTGCAGTGGGCCCCACCGCCCTGTAGTTGGCCGTGGTGCTGATCAGCTCCGTCTCCTCGTAGTCCTTGTTGACGCCGTCTCGCCTCTCCTTGGCGCGGTCCCTGTACTTCTCAGCCAGCTCCCTTTCTCGCTCGATCTCCTGCTGGCGTAGCTTGGCATAATAGCTGGTACCAGAAAAGAAGCCGGTTAGTTACTGTTGAAGCATGGTTACCAGGCCATTCTAAGAAATCCCTGCTTCTCTTAACGTACATCCATCTTGACTGCTACCACATTTTACGAAAGCAATAGCTATTTTGGCCATTCTTAATCCACTTTCCCATGCTGATGCAACCAGCATAATTAATATCTGATTCACTATTTCTTTTTAAACAGGTCATCAATAAACCTCTCTATCCCATGAAAAGTTTACCAGCTTCTGGAAAAACACTCCAGCCAAGCTTTTGATGACTCCCCTCCCCGGGACTCTTACAGCACTGGGACTACTCAACGTTTGCTCTTGGGAAGATACAAAGCCCGGGGAGAACAGGGTATCAGGGCTCAAGCCACTGAAGGTGCCTTGAATCGTGAACAGGAGAGTGCAAGCAGACACCCAGATGCTAGAATCACATGGGCAGGGGCCACCCCTTTTTCTAAAGGAGGTCACAGATTCAATCCTTGACCCTTCTGGTTAAAAGACACTCTGCTAGTGGGACCAGGAAAACCTCTGCCAGGGATCCTGGGGAAAGTACCAACCAACACGTGCACAGGGGAGATTTAATAACAGCCTTATACACTTGAGCTTCCAAGAAACTTCTGACAAGGTTGTTCATCAAAAAAGCTCCTGAATAAATGTAGAAGTGAAAGAACAAGAGGAGAGGCCATTTTCTGGTTCTGAAAGTGGTTGGATAGTGGGAAGAAGGATGGATTATAATGACAGTTTAGCCAGCAGTGAGCCCCAGTGGGAATCTGTTTTGGAACCAGGGGCCAGGGCAGAAAGCTCACTGAAAATGTCAACTGCAGAGGGGGGGGGGGAAGGTAAGTTCTATGATAAAGATTATTAGGAAGGAGACTAAAAATAAAACAGCCAGCACTGTAGCGATCCACACCATGGTGGCATTTTGAACATGGCATACAGTCATCCCATCTCAAAAATGAAAAGTACAAAACCAAAAAGAGAACAGAAGAGGGCAACTGAGACGCTTTAAGGGGTTGAAACATCTTCCCCGGGCGGAAAAGCTGAAGAGCAAAGAGAGAGTCTTAACAAGGGGCCGTAAAATAGGTTCATAAAATTATACATGGGGAATAGAAAGTGGAAAGAGAGGGCTCCCCTTCCCCACATCACTAGAATTTCAGGTTGTCCAAAGAAACTAATTGGCAACATACCCAGAGCAGAGCAGAGAATCTCTGTCCCTAAAGCGTAACCGCTGTTATACCCCAGTGGCTGACAATCATCTACAAATCAGGGAGGCCTCTGATTCAGATGTTGCCTACGCCATCAACTCTGTCTCAGGCAAGCCATTAGCCATTCTCCCTCGACCTCAGCCCTGCCCTCATCTGCCATACTGGAAAAATAATTACCTATGTTACAGAGCTGTAAGGACTATGGCAGCATAACATAGATGGACTGTTTTGGATGCCTAAAAATGCCCTGTGAATTCTGGATCATAATTAATTTATAGAATTCATGTGCAAAAGATATTTCAATGGCAACTAGCTCAGATGGTTTTAAAACAGGACTAGAAAATTCGAGAAGGCCAGATTCCTTTACACGCACTAGCCATTATGGCTACAGGGAACTTTTATATAAAGATTCTATGTAATTTTGCATTTCAGTTACAGAAGAACAACAGTGGGGGAAGGCAACTATATTCTTATCCCACCTGAGGACTTTCTTTCTTTAGGAAATGGAATAGTCTTTTAGCATAGGTGGTGGTTAGTTTATAGAGATATTTTTCCTCTTTTTTTGCTTGTCTTAGTAGCTTTTACTTCGTATATATTTTAAAATTATTTTTATGGTAAATACTTTATATATATAATAAGGTTCTCTATATGATACTTTGTAATTTTTCTATGACCAAGGAATTAGGCATTGTGAATCAGACATATTATTTTCAGACATTACGTTCAACATGATATCATGAAATATTAAGGGCCTGAGGAATTCTAATAAGCGTAAAAAGGTTATTTCCAAGTTGAAATATCTGAGGACTTGGTCATCTGGCTGCCCTTTGCTTAGAATTTTCATCTTTATGGCTCCTGGTTTTCAGGGGAAATAGGAGTTGTGGCTAGATGAAGTCTCGGTTTGACCTAGAAGGGTTGTTTCACAGGAGACATGAGCTGCAAATTTCGCAGCCGCATCACCAACGCTTCTTGTTTAATGATGTCACCCCCCCCCCCAAAGATGCAATAAAAGCACTATCAGCCTCCAGGTGAGTAGCTGACCAAGGTCATAAGCAATGTTCCCTCCAAGCTTTGGAGTCCTGTGAGCAAAAATTCTACTTTGTGAGCTACTGGCATTGAAGTTGTGAGTGAGCGATTTGGCTACTGCATAAATCAGTTTGCTCTGGAGCCATCCCTTCCTGAGCTAAGAGAAAAATCTGTGAGCCGGAAGCTAAAAAACTGAGCTAACTCACACTAACTCAGCTTAGAGGGAACACTGGTCATAAGCAATGCTCCCTCTAAGCTGTGGAGTCCGGTGAGCAAAAATTCCACTTTGTGAGCTGCTAGCATTAAAGTTGTGAGCGAGCGATTTGGCTACTGCATCAATTAGTCTGCTCTGGAGCCCTCCTTCCTGAGCTAAGGCAAATATGCGTAACCTGGAGGCTAAAAAATTGTGAGCTAGCTCACACTAACTCAGCTTAGAGGGAACACTGGTCATAAGCACAGTCCCAATGCTACAACCATGGTGAAAGCCAGAGGAGGTATAAGTCTAGATAGCTGACCCTATCCAGGTATATCTAAAGATATCCATCAATGACATCTTCCTCTTCCCAAAAAGGAAAGGCACAGGATGGTAAGTGGATGGAGAAATCAGCATCAAGGATTCACTTTTCTATCCAAAGACAAACCACCACAGAGTGAAGTCCCCTCCCCTGCCACCTGTTGTCTCTCAAATAGGACCCAGGCAAAGGTTCAACTTTTTCTGGAAAGTGTTCACTGAGGATTCTTCCTGTACTTTAATAAACCACCAACTCTTTAGGAAGCCTGTGTTGTCAGGTGTGTGTCTACTTACCTTTTCTTTTTCCTCCTGCGAGCAGCTGGATCTTCATCTTCATTGTACTCCCTTGGCATCCTATAAACAAGAACATTCCTGTGCATGAAAACAGCCTTCACTCTAAAGCACTACCGAAAACTAAATGGTATTAACTGCTGCTCCACATTCAACATATCGTTGCATTAACTCTGGATTTAAATCTCCTACTCTCTCAAGCATCCAGATTATGTGGATCGAGACTTCCATATTGAAATGTAATATTAGATAAATACACAGCAACTGAGAAATGTGACAAAGCAAGGCTTTGTCAAGAAGTACAGAGAGTACACGCTTACTCATGATGCCGAGATTTGGATGGCGGGGCAGATGTTGGTGTTGCCCTTGGGGTCATAAGAAGCTTCCGAAAGTCTTCATTGGTAAGCTTGGACCTGTGACAAAAACAATACTGTTTTACTTTCAGGACAATAGTGCAATGAATTGATAACCTGCATTCATTAAACAATGCCACAAGTTAATGACACAGCAGAAAGTGTTTCCAAATGCTGCTTTACAATGTGCTCACTGGATGTGCTTGGAAGACAGCAAGGGACTTTGGAGAACCTATAATAATTTTAAAAAAGGGATCTGGGGCTCTTTTGTAGATTATAACATGCAGGATTGAAAGGGGGTACAGAACACACAAAAATGCAGCACTACAAATGGTTTCCTAGATCAATGGTTCATTCTCCCTGCTATACTGGGTAAAACTCCCCCAGCCCATTGCTGCGAAATGTTCTTTAGGCTCTTTGCAGTTTGGGCAGTGGTCAAATTTTTGATCCCCAAAGCCCAAACTGTCTAATGAAAAGACAAGGAAAGGCTGTACTCACTGGTGGAAAGAATGAGAATCATCCACCTCATGGCCATCTGGGGCCAGAGGGTTAGAAAACGGTTCACCTGGAAGTAAGGAAGGAAGATTACTAACCAATGAGGCACACATTCTACTGCCAAAAGAATTTACTGCAGTGCTCCTGACCATGGATAAAGCACCAGACATATGCAGAACAGACCAACCATGAACTAAGGACCTTGTGGAGAACCTGAGGTTCAGTGCTCTGCAAGGTAAACGGTCCTTGTCTCCATTGCAGCAGTTCCAGAACTACAAGCTGAAATGTTCTAAAGTAGCTAAAGACCTTCCTGCGCCCAGGTCAACCCATGTAATTCAGCCTCGTGTGTGTGACAAGGATAGTGCGGGGGCACTGCAGCAAACGTCTTGCAGATCTATTGTAGGGGGCTAGTCCCAAAGATTCCCCACCCCATCCTCTCCATCTCTAAACAACACATTTTACCGGACATCTTAACTTGTATTGACAGTCACTGGCTCTTTGGCCCATATATTTCTTGACAAGCAGGTTGTCTCCCTTTTGATACACTATTTCCACTAACACGGTGATACTGTAGCCCTCTCCTGAACAACCGGAAGTATCCACGTTATATTCCAAGGACCAGATTATTCCCTGGATGCTTATAAAGAGCCCCTCAATTAGATCATCAGCAACAGCAGACAAATTTCCCTGGAAGACATCTAGCCTGCAATTGCCAATATTCTCCTGCACTCTGCAGCCCCAGAGGAAGTGCCAGCTGTCTTTGAGGATGCACCCTTGATTAACACAAAGCAGAGGCCCAACAAGTGCAACCAGAACCCTGCATGAATGTAACTTGTTTCCTAGGACCAGTCTGTCCTATGCAGGAGGCATCCCCCCCTCCCCGAAGTAGAATTCCCATCATTCATTGAGATGGGTTAAATACACAAGAGTACACACTTCGGACCTCTTAAAGCACAACTAATTTTTGTTCAGCAATCCTAGATCAGACTAAACTCCACTCTTTACAGGAGCGCCAGCTGCTTACAAGCACCACATCCCCCCCCCAATTGCATCTGAGGAAGTAAATTCTGACTCACAAACACACAGGAATAAGTGTTCTTAGTTTTCCAATTCCAATTCTAATAACCTTTATTGGCATAACATTCTTAGTTTTCAAAGTGGCACTGGTCACGTGTTTTGTTTTGCCACCAGAAATTGGCTAGTCTACCCTCTGATATAGTGCACCCCTCTACACACACTCACACAGTTGCAGGGCTTTCTGGATGACGCTTCCATCCTAGATCCCTTCCAGGCCAGCTTCCGCCCAGGGCATGGGACAGAGACAGTACTGGTCGCTCTTACTGATGACCTCCGAAGGCATCTGGATCGAGGTGGTGTGGCGGCACTGTTGTTGTTAAATCTGTCGGCCGCGTTCGATATGGTCGACTACCAGTTGCTGACCCACCACCTCGCCGACGTGGGGATTCAGGGGCTCGCCCTTCAATGGCTTGCCTCTTTTCTCCAAGGTCAGGGACAAAGGGTGGTGATAGGGGAACAGCAGTCCCGGAGACACCCTCTTGAATGTGGGGTGCCTCAAGGGGCAGTGCTTTCCCCGATGTTGTTTAACATCTACATGCGCCCCCTTGCCCAAATGTATGGGCTTGGGTGCCATCAATATGCAGATGACACCCAGCTCTATCTGATGTTGGGCAGCCGGTCGGGCTCCAGTCCAGAAGATCTGCACCGGGTGTTGCAGGCTGTGGCTGGTTGGCTCCGACTGAGTCGGCTGAAGCTAAACCCGGCGAAGACGGAGGTCCTGGGCCTGAGTCGGGGTGGTCTGGGGTTGGGGCTCCCTCTCCCGACCTTCGATGGGGTGCCTTTGGTGCCAGCGCCGGAGGTTAGGAATTTGGGAGTGCTCCTGGACTCCTTGTTAACTATGGAGGCCCAGGTAGCAGCCACTGCTAAGTCAGCTTTTTATGGAACTGACAGCACTGATTGGGTGTACCATCCTTGAGACGCCATCTTTGTGGAAGATTATTCTGGAACATTTAGAGCACCTAATATGTTGTAACATTGTAGTAATGGTTTTACATGATTTTAACTTGTTTTTATGTGTTGGCTTATGCCTATCTGTGAGCCGCCCTGAGCCCGCGTTGCGGGGAGGGCGGGCTATAAATTGAAATTATAAATATATAAAATATAAAATCCTCCACAGTGCACAAGAGCTAAACATTGGAAAAGTTAGATTCAGGTGGGTAGCCATGTTGGTCCGAAGCAGCAGAACAAAGTTTGAGAAGTGTGCAAGCACATGAAGCTAATACCTTGAATAAAACTCTGTTGGTCTTAAAGCTCCCACTGGACTCAAACTTTGTTTCACTGTTGCTGTTATTGAATGCCCCCACTAAATCACACAAAAAAATTAGGGCATAAAAACAGCATTTCAGATCAATCTATTTTATATGCAATACATATCCACAGGCTGTCAGCCTACTCGTGGAGGCTAGGTTTGATTGCTATTTGCTGTGTGCCACTGCTTTAAGGGTCTGTGAGAGAAATCGAAGCTCTGACATTTTACCCTCACAGCAGGTGAGCAGTTATAAAACAGTTCTCCTCTGGTAGCTGTCAGAAACCATTGCAAGTGGGAGGAAGGAGCTATTGAAAGTTTCAGCCGCCCCTCATTTACCCAAGCAGTTCTGACTGCCACCCCCGACCTCGAGGATCACCCCTGTTAGCAACACTTCCCTTCTTACAGTGTCATTATGTTTTATTTATATTATTTCTATCCCACCTTTCTCTTTCTCTTCTCCTCCACTTTATCCTCACAACAACCCTGGGAGGTAGGACAGGCTGAGTGTGTGACTTGCCCAAGGCTACCCAGCAACCTTTCATGGTGCAGTGGCGATTTGAACCTAGATTTCCCAGATGCTACACCAGGTAAAGGTTCCCTTGCTCGAAAGCCAGTCGAATCCGACTCTAGGGTTGCGGTGCTCATCTCCGTTTCAAAGCCGAAGAGCCAGCGCTGTCCGAAGACTTTTCCGTGGTCATGTGGCCGGCATGACTAAACACCAAGGTGCACGGAACGCTGTTCCCTTCCCACCGAAGGGGTACCTATTTATCTACTTGCAATTTCTTGCTTCGAACTGCTAGGTTGGCAGGAGCTGGAACTAGAGATGGGAGCTCACTCCGTCATGCGGCACCCGGGTCTCGAACTGCTGAACTCCCGACCTTCCACAGCCTGCAGTTCAGCGTCTTAACCACTTGAGCCACCGCAGCTATGCTACACCAAGCTGGCTGTCATTACGTTGCCTGAACGTGCCTAGAAGCGAGACCCGCGGCTCAGGCACCGGGAGCCAAAGCTATTAAGGCCAAAGAGCGACCCAGCTCCACACTCAGGCTACCCCACAGGGTTGTTGTGATAATAAAATGGCGCTAGGCCCCGGCCTGCGGGGAGATACACCTCGACGATCCCCAACGGCTGCCTCTGCCGGCACCTTACAGGCCAAGGGAGAACCCGGCTCCTCCACCCATCGCCCCGGTGACACTCACTCTCCCGTTCCGGCATCTTGGCTCAGCAGCTCCGGCCACAACAAGCGCCGACAACACCACAGCAACAGCCAGAGGCCTCCCTTCCCACAAGACACTGCGGCGGAAAGGGGCTGAGGAGGCCAAAGCCAATGAGCGCAGCTCCGGGAGGGACTCTCGACCCACAATGCACCGCGCGGCAGAGCCTTCGCGGAGGGGCCGCTTCCACCCACAATGCGGCGCGCACGACTTTGCGTAGCCCCGCCCCTTCGTTGATTCCAACGCGTGGATTGGCCGAGGCGTCCTGCGGGGCCGGGGCTCAACATGGCGGCGGGCTCGGCTGCGCGGGTCATCGGGAGCCACCTCAAGGAGATTCGGATCCACCTCTGCCAGCGCTCGCCGGGCAGCCAGGGCGTCAGGTGGGTGGGCGCTGTGCAGAGGGTGTCGAGGCTGCGCCCGACGGAGGAGTCCAAGAGCTGACGGTTCATGAAAGGGCCTTTCGCTCTCTCTGCCCTCACAGTTGCCGCGCCGCTCGGGACCAAACGGGCAGGGGCGTGGTCTTAAGGTGTGGGTGGAGCCTGGGGGCGTGGCTAGGAAATGTAGTTGGGGAATAGAGCCGTCCTGCGCTGGTGTATTTTATTTATTTATAGAACAAAAGTTTGAGTCCAGTGGCACTTTTAAGACCAATACATTTTTATTCTGAGTATCAGCATCCGTGTGCATGCATTGTGTGTGTTCATGTAAAGGTAAAGGGTAAAGGTTCCCTTGCTCGAAAGCCAGTCGAGTCGGACTCTAGGGTTGCAGTGCTCATCTCTGTTTCAAAGCCGAAGAGCCAGCGCTGTCCGAAGACGTTTCCGTGGTCATGTGGCCGGCATGACTAAACACCGAGGCACACGGAACGCTGTTCCCTTCCCACCGAAGTGGCCCCTATTTATCGACTTGCAATTTCTTGCTTTCGAACTGCTAGGTTGGCAGGAGCTGGAACTAGAGACAGGAGCTCACCCTGTCTTACGGCACCCGGGCCTTGAACTGCTGACCTCCTGAACTGCGGCAACTCGGGTCTCAAACTGCTGAACTACCGACCTTCCACGGCCTGCAGTTCAGCGTCTTAACCCCTTGAGACACCGCAGCTCCATCTTGTGTTCATGTACCTGAAGGCTAAATATCAGGAGAAACTTCCTAACTGTAAGAGTGGTTGAGCAGTGGAACAGACTGCCTCGGGAGGTTTCCCTTTCATGTGCATGCTTTCCCTTGCGCTTAATTGCCTTTTCGCAGCACCGCATACCTCTCAAGGCCACTGGAGGAGTTGCTTTGTCTCTACACAGGATGAGTTGTGAGAAGCTCTTACCTGTTTTGCTTTTGCAGCCGTTAGTTCTCAGCCTAATGCCCGCGGGAACCCCTGTAATTGGGTGCACAGCATACGAATGCCCTATAACCTGTTTTGCTTTTGCAGCCGTTAGTTCTCAGCCTAATGCCCGCGGGAACCCCTGTAATTGGGTACACAGCATACGAATGCCCTATAACCTGTTATGTGCATAGATCACCCGCCATTCCTAACAGTGTTCATGTTACTGCATCTATAGCTTTCAATAAAAGTAAAACCTTCTTGGAAGTGTGTACTTCATTGCTTGCTGTGGGTCCTGACAGCTGGACGTTTTCAAGCGGAGGCTGGATGACCATCTTTCGGGTATGTTGTAGGTATGTAGGGGGTTGGACTAGATGACCTGCAAGGTCCCTTCCAACTCTAACATTCTATGATTCTATGATAAGAAGTGTGCATGCGCATGAAAGCTTATTCCTAGAATAAAACTTTGTTGGTCTTAAAGGAACCACTGGGCTCAAACTTCGTGCTGCTGCCTCAAACCAGCACAGCTGCCCCACCTGAATTTACTTATTCATAGTCTCCCTTCTTTTGCTGAGACTCAAAGCACATTGGTGGTGGAAAGTGTTGTCAAGTCACAGCCGGTTTATAGCGATCTCTGTTAAAAATATTTGTTAATGTTTCTTTGTTTTGGGGGACTCAAAAGAACCACACCAAGCACGGTCAAGTTTAAATGGTGTTTAACTATTTACTGGTGAATAATTAAACAACAGTTTGTATATATCTAGAGTTATTTTCAACAGACCAACATAGAGCTATTACAGTTAAACTCTCAGAAAAAACCAACTGACAGTGAGTGGCAAAATAACTGTCACTCTCAGAATCTCAGTGTACGACTAAGACAGACGCGACAGCCAATCAGACTTCAAGTTGTCTCACACAGATAAGATTGACGGAGCCCCACAGTACACGCCCACATCTCTCATGCTTGAATCTTCAAATTGTCTGCTGGTGTAACCTAACTTTACAAATATAAACTTATCTCTGCACTTGTGCCTCTACATTTACAATCTGACAATCTCTTGGGGTTTTCAAGGCAAAAGACATTCGGAATGGTTTGCCATTGCCTTCCCCTGCATGGGCAACCCTGGACTTCCTTGGTGGACTCCCTTCCGAGTACCAACCAACGAGGCTGACCCTGCTTAGCGTCTAAGATCTGATGGGGTCAGAGTAACCTGAGCCATCTATGTCAGGGCCAAAGGTGGGTCACAAGGATATAAAACAAAAATCCAGCGGCACCTGAAAGGCGAATGAATTTTTGTGAGCCATGGCTCACTTTAAACTTTGTTGGTCTTAAAGGAACCACTGGGCTCAAACTTCGTGCTGCTGCCTCAAACCAGCACAGCTGCCCCACCTGAATTTACTTATTCATAGTCTCCCTTCTTTTGCTAGCAGGCTATCGAAGGCAAGATATGCTATAAATAGTACAGAAAGTGGATTAGAGGGTAAAGACAATGCATTAAAAGCATGTGATAACCTACAATAATCACTGCAGTGGGTTACAGTCCTGTTCTGTTGTAAAGGTGCGGTTACTTCTTCTAGTGGAGATGCTGAGGGATAAAACTTTGACATTTCCGTGGCGATCTTCTATCTATGCATGTGGTGGATGTATTTCTACTATGTCAGCTCACCTTGAAGGCTTTACCAGAGAAGGGAGTAGAGGCTCTGGGGCAGTGCTTCCCCCACAGTGTGACATCAGCAGGCACCGTGGCATGAGGAAACAAATTGGTTGCTGCTGTTGCATCTAGTTTGGTCCTCAGCTGCCTTCCTCAATGTGAGATACAACACGCGCTTTAGCCAAACCGTATAAACAATTAATACACTAGTAGAAAAGAACAATGGAGCTGTGTTGGCTCAAGTGGTTAAGACGCTGAACTGCAGGCTGTGGAAGGTCAGTAGTTCAGCAGTTCAAGACCCGGGTGCCGCAAGATGGCGTGAGCTCCCATCTCTAGTTCCAGCTCCTGCCAACCTAGCAGTTCGAAAGCAAGAAATTGCAAGTAGATAAATAGGTACCACTTCGGTGGGAAGGGAACAGCGTTCCGTGCGCCTTGGTGTTTAGTCGTGCCGGCCACATGACCATGGAAACGTCTTCGGACAGCGCTAGCTCTTCGGCTTTGAAACGGAGATGAGCACCGCAACCCTAGAGTCGGATTCAACTGGCTTTCGAGCAAGGGAACCTTTACCTTTAGACAAGAACAAGAGGCCAGAAGCACCTTAAAGACGAACAATATATGGCAGGGTAGGAGCTTTTGTTAGTCACTGCTTACTTCTTCAGACACAGCTAGAATTAGAGTCAGTCTGTCCTATTTATTGGAAAGTGGAGTGATTTCAGATGCCAAATGACATTAGCAGGCAAATAACAATAGCAAGTGAATGACAATAGCAGGTGTGATTGGATTTAGGTGAGATATGCTGAGGGGTAATAGGCCTGGAGAAATCAGCATTGATAATGAGACAGGAAACCTTGGTCTTGATTCAATCCAGGTGGATGCATTGTCTTGAGCTTCATTATCAGTTGCAATTCAGCAGTCAGAATGCACTGTTGCTGTTGACACAGGACTTTATTTATGGCATTTGTGTGTGTGCAAGGGGGGATGAGGAATGTTATAGTACAGCACAATCTCGTCTGGTCTCAAAAGCTAAGCAGGGTTTGTACCACCAAAGAAGACTTTGCAGAGGAAGGCAATGGCAAACCATCTCTGCTTCTCCTTTGCCTTGAAAACCCGATGGGGTCGCCATAAGTTGGCTGCAACTTGATGGCACTTTACACAAATGTGTGTGAGGAAGTCTTTCAGTGTGGGACTCTGCTTAGGATGGCTGTTTGTCCCTGTATCCTTCAGAGCTTGCATCTTTGAATCAGCCTCCGAATTGTGCAGTAGAAAGGAAGCTCCTGGGGCTGCAGGGAGCTACTGTTTATCAAGGCCCAAGAGCACACATGCGGCTCTGATTTTGACTTATGAGAGGCAGCAAGAGACACGGCAGATGTCACATGTGGTCCAGTCTCTCTGCAGAGTGAAGAGTGAGCACTGGTGCACAACAGTCGCGCTGGCAGTGGACACAAAGTGGTGAATCATGGGGGGTGACTGGCACAACTAGTAATGTCAGGTTACAGTAGGGGACTAGGAGTGGAGGTGTCATCCGTGTCGTCACTGTTGGTTTTTGCCACACTTGTTCCAGCAAAGATTGGTGATAACACACGTCATTGCTATGTTGCTTAAGTGTATTTTTATTTATTTATGCTTTCGGCTTGTATCCCGCTCGAACCCCAAGGGGTCTCTGAGCGGCTTAAGTTACTCTTTATCCCTATCTATGGCCACATATAGTCAGGGGTGGGGACTGCCCTACCAGCACCCAGTGGAGGAACTTGCTGTTCTTCGGCTTATTACACTTGTTCCAGCAAAGATTGGTGATAACAGACGTCATTGGTATGTTGCTTAGGTGTATCTTGGTGTATCTTGTTAGTTGGTGCTTCAAGAGGGAATTAGATAAACATATGGAGCAGAGGTCCATCAGTGGCTATTGGCCACAAGGTATAGATAGGAACTCTCAGTCTGGGGCAAGGGATGCTCTGTATTCTTGGTGCTTGGGGGGGAGGGCAACAGTGGGAGGGATTCTAGTGTCCTGGGGGCCCCACTGGTGGACCTCCTGATGGCACCTGGTATTTTTGGCCACTGTGTGACAGAATGTTGGACTGGATGGGCCACTAGCATGATCCAACATTGGCTTCTCTTATGTCCTTATGTTGTTTTGACGCAGAGGCTTTCATACTGAGTTCCAGGGAAGAGTGGTGGGTCCGTCAATGATATCAGTGACATTGGACAAGCTTCCCTGAAAGACATCTTAGCCATCACTACTGATCCTTCTCTTTACTGTGGAGTTAAGCATTGGGTATCTTCAAGGGCACACTCTCAGCATGGGAAAATAGTGTTGCCCTCAAACAAGCCCCAGAATTCTCTGCAGCATGTAGGACTTCTGCGGCTAACTGATAATGGAAAATGTTTCCTGAAGCTGTGAAGCTTGAAAACCACTGCACTAGAACAACCTGTGTCTCTCAAGTCATATCCCTAGCACTGCATAGTTCTGTATTGTGGTGATCTGAAAGGCAGTTAGAAAAGTCCAGTCTGAGAAATGTGTGTGGTTTGTCCTTTGCAGAGACTTCATTGAAAAGCAGTATGTTCCGTTGAAGAAGGCAAATCCAGACTTCCCTGTTCTGATCAGAGAGTGCTCAGATGTGCAGCCCAAGCTCTGGGCTCGATATGGTGAGTTAAGGAGCACTTTCCTGCTGGTGTTTACGAGTGTTAGTGTGGTGGTGCCAAGTCAGAGGGCTCAAACATCAGTTTTCCAGATTAGTGGCAAGTTGGAGTGCTGAACTATCCTGTGGTTCTTTAATCTTATTGGGACTCATAGGCAATGCTCCCTCTAAACTGTGTGGTCTTATGCACAAAAATTCTACTTTGTGAGCTACTGGCATTAAATTTGTGCATGGGCAATTTGGCTGCTGCATCGTTTGCTCTGGAGTCATCCTTCCTGAGTGAAGACAAAAATGTGTGAGCCAGAGGCTAAAAAACTGTGAGCTAGCTTATACTAACTCAGCATAGAGGGAACACTGCTCATAGGACTGAAACAGAAACTTCACTAAGCAGCTTCAGCACAACTTATGACTTCCTTCTCTCTCACGTTGTGTCCCTCCGTTCTGGAGTTTAGAGGTCCAAAGATGCTGTCTTGCTTCTTCTCCCAAACACCTTGAGCCTGGCTGAATAAACCTTTCCTGCAGGTGGAAAGAATATAAGCAGGAAACGCCAACCCTTGAGAACAAGGCAAATCAGGATCTCTTTTTCTCCATTCCCCAGCTGTAGATCCCCCAAGATTTTCTTTTAATGGTGGGGGAGAACACCAAGATTACATAAATGTTTAGGACATTAGTTCCTAAAAGCCTGTTCAGCATATGCTTATGATTAAGGGAGGGGACCACGACTCTGAGGTACAGCCTCTGCTTTGCATGCAGAAGGTTCCAGGTTCAACCTCTGGCATCTCCAGTTAAAAGGACCAGGCAGTGAGTGATGGGAAAGACCTCAGCCCAAGACCCTGGAGAGCCGCTGTCAGTCTGTGTAGACAATACTGACCATGATGGACCAAGGGTCTGATTCAGTATAAGGTAGCTTCATGTGTATGATAATTAGCTAGGACTTAACAGACGGAGACCCTTTCAGGGCTCTTTTTGTAGCAGGAACTCCTTTGCATTTTAGGCGACACACCCCTAATGTAGCCAATCCTCCAAGAGCTTACAGTAGCCCCTGTAAGAAGAACTCTGTAAGCTCGTGGAGGATTGGATACATTTAAGGGTGTGTCGCCTAATATGCAAAGGAGTTCCTGCTACAAAAAGAGCCCTGGCAATCATCAAGACCCTACATTAGGAAAAGTGGCAGTCAAATGTGTGGCTAAAATCAGATACCTTTTGAAAAACAATTGACGCTTCTGGTAGTGTATACTGGCAACTTCGTGCTAGTGTCTCATCTATGCTAGTGACCACCAAGTATGTGGTGAAATCTTTCTAGATTTGTATTTGGCTGGCAGTTTTTTTGCCTAAACAGACTTTTGAGCTGTTATGACAGCTAACGAACCTAGACAGGAAAGGTGTGTTGTGGCAAGACAGCGTTAATTTGCACAAATTGGTGAGATAGGAACATACCAGTACTTTTGTAAGACTCCGATCCCTAAATTAAAGTGAGAGGTCGTGCAGGATTGTCCTCTTCAATGGACTCACAAAGCCCACTGCTTTCTGGAACTCTTGACAGAGGTAAGGAAAGGACTGCTGGTCATTGAGACTGCTTCATTTCTTGATGTAGTTTACTACGACCATTGACCTATTGGATGTCAGTTATCTTGTACCATTTTAAGTCACTGGTCACCAGAGTTTAAAGAAGCTTAGATGAAATGCAGAGGAAGATGGGACGGAACATAAGTGAATCTAATCTGCTGGTGACACAGGTCATTTGGAAAAGTCCGCACTTGCACACTTAAAAGGAACTTGGTACTTGTGGGATAACACTTTTCTTTGGCACCTTCTTCTTTAATAGTCGCTTTCTGGAAGTAAAAACTCAGTAAAAGCCCAGCATTGTGGCTTGGCTGTACATATTGTTTCAGTCCTTGTGTTTTCATTGTCCATCCATTGTGGCTGTGAGGGAACCAAGTCGGGACGTTATCCTCCTCGCCTACAGCCTCAAAATCAGGGTTATTGGTGGTTTTGTAACTGCATACGCATGCGGTCAAGGAACTCAAAAGGGAACATGCTGGGGCAGAGCAGGGTTGACAGCTGTCCACTGGCAATCCCTTGAGAGCATTCGGGACAGAACCTGGGGAGGAGGAGCATCATGAACGTCATGGCAACAGTTCTAGCTGAGCACCTGTCAAACTCGGGTCTCGTTTGCCATGGAATTCTTAATTTACTTTGGTTCTGTATGCCTTTATCATTTTTGTTGGGAGAGGGAAATCTCTGAGTGGGTGGGTGTGGAGACAGCTTTGCTACAAGTCACGCCAGCTTGTAACTGGTTTAGGCGGGGCCTCCCTTCTCGGGGAAGAATGCATGGTTGACCTCAGGGCTGGCCCGAGGTGTTTCTGCGCCCCAGGCAAGGCGCAGATGCCAACCTCCCGGTGGGGCCTGGAGACCTCCCCAGCTGGCTGCCTCCTTGCCCACCCTCTCCTACCCGTCGCCCTCCCCGGCGCAGATGAAGCCCCGCTCACCTCTCGCTTTCTCCGGCTCCTTTGGTGCTCCAGGCGCTGTGGGGCAAGGGAGAAAGCTGGGCCGGGGTGGCACACGGGCAGGGAGGCGAGGCCGAAAGGGGAACTTTGTTTTAAGAGCCCGGCCGATCTACTCAACCTCAGCAGCCCCCGAGCCGACCTTGTCCCGCTGCACTGAGGCGCGAGCGAGGAAGAGCAGAGAGGAAGCGCACGAGCGAGCGGGAAGTCCTCCCTCTCCGCTACTTGGCCCCCTGGAGGGAGGCTCCTGAGTTGCGAGCAGCTCCTGAGCCTCTGGGTGCCAGCGGAGCGGCGGCAGCAACGGCTGCCACGGGGGAGAAGCCGCAAGGCGCAGATGCCAACCTCCCGGTGGGGCCTGGAGACCTCCCCAGCTGGCTGCCTCCTTGCCCACCCTCTCCTACCCGTCGCCCTCCCCGGCGCAGATGAAGCCCCGCTCACCTCTCGCTTTCTCCGGCTCCTTTGGTGCTCCAGGCGCTGTGGGGCAAGGGAGAAAGCTGGGCCGGGGTGGCACGCGGGCAGGGAGGCGAGGCCGAAAGGGGAACTTTGTTTTAAGAGCCCGGCCGATCTACTCGACCTCAGCAGCCCCCGAGCCGACCTCGTCCCGCTGCACTGAGGTGCAAGCGAGGAGGAGCAGAGAGGAAGCACACGAGCGAGCGGGAAATCCTCCCTCTCCGCTACTTGGCCCACTGGCGCTGGAGGGAGGCTCCTGAGTCGCGAGCAGCTCCTGAGCCTCTGGGTACCAGCGGAGCAGCCACGGTAGCGGCTGCCACAGGGGGGAGAAGCCAATTCTGGCGGGAAGCAGCTCCTTTCTTGCTTGTGCGCTCCCCCCAATCTGTCTCTGTCTCAACTTGACCTTGGACACCAGACACCGATAGGTACTAAGCTTGCAGGTGCTGGGGAGGGCTAACAGTGCACAGTAGATTTTGGGGGGCTGGATGTATTGGTGTGATTGGACTGGACTAGGTATAATATGAGAACTGCCACCTAGCGGGTCAGTTCTGACACTGAGAGTCTCAGCTTGAAACATCTTTATTTCTCAATAAACGAATCGCTGCCAAGAGAAGTGTTGTTGGGAGTAAGTTTGTTCAAGAGTCTCACAGCACCCAGAAGTGATGCCACAGCAGATACAGTGCTAAGTCTAGGAATTCTCCAATCATTGTGGTAAATGCTTACATATGCACACTCTTTCCTGAGCTTGGAACAAGAGGTTCTTTTCCCCTTCCTCTCTTACCTGGTTGTGCAGCCTGCATTTGAGCTCCCTCCCTGCCCCTGCCATTTATCCCCAGCCCCACCCTTGCATCTTGAGCCCTCATCTGGGCCAGGCGTTGGAGCACTGCTCCCCTCAGTCTCCTACCCCACCCCTCTCACTGGCCAGCTCTCAGAGGGGCCTCTGTTGGGGCTCACCTTTCCTGGCTCTCTGCAGGCCCTTGCCTGGTTCGGCCCCGCCCTTTCCTATCCAGCCCATCACATCTGGGTTGCTGCAGGGATCACTGGCCTGCTTGATTGCCTCTGTGGAGGCTCCTTTCCCCCTGGCCTTGTAGTTGGTTCCTCAGTGCCAGCCGATGACATCATCAGAGGGTGACAGACTTTCTGCAGCCCAGGAGAGCACTGGCAGGGCCCACCCATGTTCAGCTACTGTGGAGCTATTGTCAACCAGGTTCTGTCTGCATCACGGGGGGCAGCAGGAAGTGCCAGGAAGGTGGTTGGGTCCTGCTCAGTTCCAGGGGAACCCCCCAGACTTGACCGTGCAGGATCTGGAAAGTGATAATGCTCTTCCCAAAAGGAGAGAGGTAGTGCTTTCCTGGGAACAAGCCGGTACAGGTGACATGTCTCTGGTTCAGTTTTTCAACAAAGTGCACTACAGATCTTCAGCGGAAGCCTCCAGTGGACAGTCCTGAGGGGGGGGCTGCCAGCTGGCTGGCAATTCTGATGAGTGCCTCGACCTTCTCTCGCAACAGCAGGTTATCCCGATGCCGCTCTAGAGCCTGCAGTCCTGAGTGATCCACAAAGCCGATGGCAGCCTGAATCGAGAGAGGGGTTCAGGTTAGACTTGCTCTCGAGCCCAGTGATGCAACTGGAGCCTGAGTGCAGCCATACACACCAGAGGCAATCTCGTACCTCTGGCCAGTGCAGGAAGAGGAGGTGCGCCAGTTCCAGAACTTGATTCACTGCTTGGTCATCAGAAAGGGCGAGGGCACCGAGGAGAAAAGGAAGCCCGGCCTTCTGGTGCAGTGCCTGGCAGTGGGCAGGCCCCTTGGCCGCAACGTTGCACAGCACTGTCAAAACCTGCGGAGCGGGACAACAAACGAGAGCGACTGGTCACTTGCCATTCTAGTTTGTACAGAAGGAATCGAGGACCTCTGGGGCATTAAGACCCTTCATCTTGACCCTGCTTGCTTACACTCTTCACTGCCTCCCCCCACCCACCCTTGGGATGCAGGTTTTCAGTCGGTACAGCAACAGGAACCTTCTTATTGATTTGGCACTCATCCGTAGATCTGGTCGAGTTCCTCTCTGAGAGAAGTCAGCAGACAGTCCCTCGAGGATTAGCTGATATGGGGCTGTATTCGCTTCTTCTGTTGTCAACGCTAAACTAACCTCTGGTGCAATGCCTGAGCAACCTACTGTATTGCATTCTCCCTTCCTGCAAAAGCATGGGTCCTGGTAAAGCCAGGGGCTGACGTAAGTGATCAGGACAGTAGCTGGGACAAAAATATGCAGAGCCTGAAGGGCAGCATGTGATATAATGAGATGATAATATCCAGAAGCTGATGGGAAGGGGAGGAATGGCAAACTTGACAGGTTCCTGAGAAAGGATGGGCTGAAAATGTGTCACTGTGTGCTGGGTTATTCAATTCACTACACGGTAAGTTCATGGCCTTAAAACCCACGATAACCAGGCCAACCTCATACAACTCAAGCATACAGAAGTAAACTAAGTAAATACATACTGTCCCTAATAGTTATTTCATTTAGTAAGTCACCTGTAAACAGATGCAGCAAAATGAAATTGGCCATCTGATGTCCTGAAAGTTTTTTTTAAAAAAACTCCTTAATAGAACACACACTCAACTTTACACCTAAAAACACCCTTAGAACCCACTTTTAAAAGCAGTATTTTATTTAGTATCTGATAGGCATCACGTGGCTCATTCCGGGCAGGGGGTCTGGTCCTCTAAATACCAAACAGTCCCAGCTGAAGTCCTTCTAAAAAAATGTTCAGCCTGACATGACTTCAAGCATTGCAGCAGCTGGAAGAAACTGCAGCTTGGACATGAATCGTTTTTTCTTGCCATGCTTCTGTGTACGTTTGTGCAAGATTTCTTCTCCTCTTGCCTCTCTGATGGGCCAAGGCCCTCGTATTCTGACTTCAAGGCAGACTGGAATCTGAACTGGGAAGTTTTTCATCAAGCTCCACCCATAAGAGCAGGAGGGAGCAACAAAGAGGTGTGCATCAGCATGGCAAACGAGCTGTGTTCATGCTAAATCATGAAGTCCATTTACAGCTGGTTGTGCCATCTGCAGCGCTGCCTTGGATTATACACTCTGTGGTGGCTGAACTCCCCAGCATGGTTTCTGTACAGCTCCCGGCTTGCCATACCCTTGGCCTTACGTGATGGGTTAGCTGCGCCCAGGGGTCATTTCGTAGAAAGAGAGGAGCAGGAGCTCATTAGCATAACTCATTTGCATAGGCCACACCCCCTGACATCACCGGAAGGGTGTCAGAAGGCAACAGCCACCGCTCAGGCTCCACTGGACTGTTCTGGATTGCTAGCTATTATGGGGGGGGGGAGACGTGCAGCTCTGTACTCACATGCAACGAGCCCC
The DNA here is from genome assembly GCF_001447785.1 of Gekko japonicus. Taxonomy (NCBI): domain Eukaryota; kingdom Metazoa; phylum Chordata; class Lepidosauria; order Squamata; family Gekkonidae; genus Gekko; species Gekko japonicus. The sequence goes on along the minus strand of NW_015173145.1, from coordinate 795,811 downwards.
ACTTGTACCTGAATAAAACTTGGTCTTAAAGGTGCCACTGGACTGTTTTGGGCCGGGGGGGGGGGGCCCTCTGCAATTTACCTGGCTGCTTCTTGCTCTGACTGAGGGCTGCGTGGGGCTTGTTGCATGTGCCCGCCCCCTGGGCTCTTTACTGCCTGAGCTCCGGTCCCGTGCGCTCCTGCAGGAAATGACCCCTGGCTGCGCCCTTTCTAAGCCTCCAGAAATATCTGGATTGAGCCCTGACGGGTTCACATTAGCTTTCAGCTTGATTCCACCTGGTGAGATATGCCCGCATTTCTGAAGAGATTATCCACAACGGGTTGGGTCAAGGATACTCTTCTGTGAAAACCGACCTTGCTGACCGAAATTATTGATACAATTGGGAAGCAAAAAACAACTCTTGCTCAGAAAAAGGGACTGTTCTGCTGAATGGGACAAAGCCTGAAACGATGCCAAAGAATGATGCTCTCTGGCTTAAAACAGGCTTGTTCCTGTTTCTTATCCCACCATTTTTATCTTAACTCTTTAATAAAAAACTTTAAAAGGGTGCACTGCCTTGACCTCCCTTTATTTTTTCTGTTAGGAGAATAATCCGATTGATGGATTCTCCCCCTTTTCGGATGCCTAGCTCTTGTAACTAGGCTGCTAAGAGTGCATCGTTGCCCTAAGTTGCAAGTTGTCAGGTTTCCCCAAAAGGGACACCTGTGACATTTATAACCTCAGCCCAAAGTTCTACCCGGTGAAGAGCCAGACATCCTTTTCTTCAAGGCGAAATGGATGTGATCTATAGGTCATATTCAGAATACATAAAGAAGAAGAATCTGCCCGGCGAGGTAGTGGTAAGATTCTCCAGAAGATACATAAGGGATCAGATACCAAAAGCAACACATGGAACTACCCTTAAAATTGATGGCAAGGAGATAAGAGTTTTGAAAGACATTCCCTTTGAAATAAGGGGAAAAAGGAAAAAATACAGAGACTTGGCTTTGTTTCTACAAAAGAACAACATATCCTACAAATGGATTGTACCTGAAGGCATACTCTTCAAATTTAAAGATAAGAGGGGGGAAATTGACTCTGCTATGAAAGCAAGAGAGTTTCTGCAGCAACAACTGGATCCAACAGGCGAGGGGGATTAGAAGAGTAACCAGGGGAGTGACGATGAAGCACTTACTGGAGAAGATTCGGAACGTGGGGCGTCTGCCCCCAAGCAAGGATATCGATTGAGGGAAAGAAGAGGCAAATGAGATGCTAATCTTCTCTAAAGTTTGACTTTTGATTCTTATTATCTAACCGTTCTTGTGTATGGTTCTTTACTAAGTCAGAATACCTGGACTTGAATTATTTAAGCTATTTTAACGATCACTTTCAATGTAACAAATTACTCTTCTTTTTTTTTTACCTAAAGCTACTTTATTGTAATCATGATATGACCCCCACCTCTTGGGTTTTTAGTGGTTTATCTTTACTTTCTTCTGTAGTTTATAGTTTCTCTTTCCC
>NW_015173145.1:771107-794300 GCF_001447785.1 Gekko japonicus | reverse complement strand
TAGATTTTAGAAAATAATTAAAAAAAAAAGAGCCAGACATCCCCTTCATGGCTGTACAACATGAATAGGCAGCTCCAGATCCTATGTTCTATCCCAACCCCAACCGCTGGTGTCACCTACCAACACGCTCGCCTTCTGGCAATGCAAGAGCTGCAGCAGAGATGGAAAGAGGTCCGGGCTGAGCAGAGCAGAACACAACGCCGGGTCGTCAGCTGGGAAAAGCAGGACACAAAGGAGTCAGGGGTTGCTACTGGCATCTTCTGCTTCACTAAGAATAGACTGCAGGAAGGGCTCCCAGGAAGAGTCAGGTACACAGGAAATGCAGAATGATGACAGCAAGTAGCCGAATTAGGCTTGGAAGACTTCTTTGTTTGGCCCTGGACTACTCAGTCTGGCCTGTCTCACCCCACGGTGCATAAACATGGTATATGTAGCAAGACAACTACGGTTTCGCTGAAAAGATCTTCCTGTAAGATACAATCTCTCTGAAGCGGCTAGAAGGCTCTGACGGCCAGCTTATGTTAATATTGTCGTCAGTTCCCTGTGACTAAGGCGCTCTACCTGCTCTTGGAACACCCAGGAGACTCAACTGGCTTTTTGTAAGAGTCTGATAGATGTAAGAGAGCAGAACCAGGCCCGTACCTACAGTGTGTCAGGATCCACAGGAAAAACAACGAAGTACACGCTTCCAAGAAGGTTTTACTGTTATTGAAAAGCTATAGATGCAGTAACATGAACACTGTTAGGAATGGCGGGTTACCTATGCACATAATAGGATATAGGGCATTCGTATGCACCCCCCCCACACTGAGTACCCAATTAGATGGGCTCCCGCGCGTGGGCATTAGCCTGAGAACTAACGGCTGCAGAAGCTGGGAAGGTAAGAAGCTTCCCACGGATTCTAGACACACCAACTCCTCCAGTGGCCTTGAGAGATATGCGTTACAGGCGGCCCAGGGCTCTACTGGTAGCAGGAGCTCCTTTGCATATTAGGCCACACACCCCTAGTGTAGCCAATCCTCCAAGAGCTTACAGAGCTCTTCTTACTGGGGCTACTGTAAGCTCTTAGAGGATTGGCTACACTAGGGGTGTGTGGCCTAATATGCAAAGGAGCTCCTGCTACCAGTAGAGCCCTGGTTTACAGCTAAGATGCAATTAAGCGCATGGGAAGGAATGCAGAGCAATTAGAAACATACATCACACTCATGGCAGCATAGCTGACGCAGTGGGGCATCTTGGGGCTAGGCCCCCCTGACTTACTGGCAAGGCCTCACAACTTCCCATCCAGCCCAGGGCCCCTGAGCAGCAGCAGGTGCGGGGAAGGAGTATCAGTTAGCCAGTGCCCCCAAAGAAATTTAAGTGCCCCCCAACTTTAAAAAATCCTAGCTACAGGCCTGAGCAGAACTATTAGCTCAGGTCAGGAGAGCTGTCTAAAAAGCCCACAGTCGGGCTGTTGGACTCTCGGCAATGCTAGCCGTTGTGCTTCTTCTCTTACCGGGAGTGAGCCTTGACACAGCGAGGGAAAGGGACGTACCTGTGAGGTTATTCAGCAGCCACAAACACTCCTGCACAATGAAGAGGTGCCTGGGGAGGAAGCTCCGGATGAAGACAAAGACGGCCCTCAGGAGGCACTCTGCCTGCGCCTGGAGCTCACCGCTGCACGGCTCGTCTTCGGCAAGGAGGTTGCTAACGCACCGCACCACAGGACAGACCAGCTGGAAGCAGAGGGGAAGAAGGGGTCTTCAGGAGAAGCTGGGCCACGGGCCGGGCACTCAGCAAGAGACCCCCCGTTTACTTTACCAGTTCCAGGCCCTCGGCAGGTGTCGTCGTCGTCATTGTGGAAGCCAGGGCTACCAATAGCTGCCCTAGAGTTGGCAGGGTCCTTTGGGAGACCAGCAGGGAGTTGTTCACTCGGCTGAGGGAAGACGAAAAGTAGGTTTTTATCAGGGTTCCCTCTAAGCTGAGTTAGTGTGAGCCAGCTCACAGTTTTTTAGCCTCCAGCTCACACATTTTTGTCTTAGCTCAGGAAAGATGGGGCTCCAGAGCAAACTGATTCATGCAGCTGCTCGCTCACAATTTAAATACCGGCAGCTCACAAAGTAGAATTTTTGCTCACAGGACTCCGCAGCTTAGAGGGAGCATTGGTTTTTATACCTCATTTTTCTCCATGTTAAGGAGTCTCAAAGCAGTTTGCAGTCACATTCCTTTGCCCTCCCCACAACAGGCACCTTGTGAGGTAGGCGGGGCTGAGAGAGCTCTGACAGAACTGGGACTGGCCCAAGGTCACCCAGCAGGCTCCCGGTGGGGGAGGAGTGGGGAATCAAACCCTGTTCTCCAGAATTAGGTCTAGGAACGTGTGCTGTTAAAAGCTTGAGTCATCCACGGACCGAAGCTGGGAGCAATCAGAAGCGGGTCTACTCACCAGTATGCCCCATTTTATTAAATGCAACTAATTTACTTCATTTGTACTCCACATTTCTCCCCAATAGGGACCCAAAGTGGCTTACGCCATTCTCCTCTCCTCCATTTTATCCTCACAAAAACCCTGGGAGGTAAGTTAGGCTGAGTGTGTGTGACTGGCCCAAGGTCACCCAGTAAGCTTCCGTGGCAAAGTGGGGATTCGAACCTGGGTCTCCCCGACCCTAAACTTATACTCTAGCTATGGTACCACACTGGCTCTCAGGAAAGTTTTAGTGCTTAGGATTGCAGCCTTTGTCTACTATCTAGCCCACCTCCTGTTCTTACCAGTGTTCCCTCTAAGCTGAGTTAGTGTGAGCTAGCTCACAGTTTCTTAGCCTCCGGCTGACACATTTTTGTCTTAGCTCAGGAAGGGTGGCTCCGGAACAAACTAATTTATGCAGTAGCCAAATCGCCTGCTCACAACTTTAATGTCAGTAGCTCACAAAGTAGAATTTTTGCTCACAGGACTCTGCAGCTTAGAGGGAACATTGGTTCTTACCCAGTCTTACACGAAGGGGTTGGACTAAGTATTCTATCAATCCCTTCTCTGTAAAATAAAAGATTTGACTCACGTGGCAGAAATCATGTTAGGATACAGACAACTCTACAGAAAGACTTTCATGCAAGTATCCATTTTTGAGCTTACAGTGGGTACCATTTAACTTCAATATTCAGCATTTACACCATGCTTCTCCAAAGAGCACAATTAATTCGACAGGCACCAAGAGAGTTGGCCCTATCAAATTTGTGACCAGAGATGAGGCTTTGCATGGGATTGACTACATCAGCGTGTCACTCTTAGGAGGCTGGCTCAGATCCAATTCCATTCACCACAAATATCTGGACATTGGGGATTTCCCCTTATCTGCAGCAGAAACGCTGGGTAGGGGTCAAAACTCCTCCAACATCTAGTTACTACAAGAAGCTCTACACATGCTCTGAGGAACCTGTTACAGCCTAGGTAACGTATACTTAGATGAGCAGATCAACTGTATTGCTGTTTATGTGAAAGTCTGCAGGCTGTGTTATTGCATGCCTGTGTTATTGCATGCCTGAGAGCCAGTTTGGTGTAGTGGTTAAGTGCGCGGACTCTAATCTGGGAGAACCCGGTTTGAGTCCCCACTCCTCCACTTGCACCTGGCTGGATGGCCTTGGGCAAGCCGTAGCTCTGATAAGGAGCTGTTCTTGAAAAAGAGCAGTTTCTGTCAAGAGCTCTCTCAGCCCCACCCACCTCACAGAGTGTCTGTTGTGGGGAGGGGAAGGGAAAGGAGTTTGTAAGCCGCTCTGAGACACCTTTCGGTAGTGAAGGGCGGGGTATAAATCCAATCTCTTCCTCTTCTTCTTCTTCTTTCCCGTTTTGGTTTTTTGCCCATTTTTAAAATTATTATTATTATTTTATTCAATTTATACCCCGCCCTCCCCACAATGCAGGCTCAGGGCGGCTTACATGGAGGGAAACGCCAATACAAAACATATATAAAACCATTTAAAATCACAAATATACAAAAACATTTTTAACAAATTACAGACTAAAGTGCTCTAGGTGTTCAACGTGATATTTCATAGATGGCGTGTTTCAACTATTCAGTATCATCTGCTCCAGGGCCAGGTAAAGATGGTAGTGGCGGCTCCTAATCATACGCCTGGTGGAAGAGCTCCATCTTACAGGCCCTGTGGAACTGCACAAGGTCCCCAGGGCCCAGATCTCCTCCGGGAGCTCGTTCCACCAGGTAGGAGCCGCCACCAAGAAAGCCCTGGCCCTGGTAGCGGCCAGCCTGGCCTCTTTGGGGCCTGGGATGACCAGATGTTGGGTCCCGGACTGAAGTGCTCGCGGGGGAACATATGGGGAAAGGCGGTCCCTTAGGTAAGCTGGACCCAGACCATTTTCCACCCCTTTTATGAATCTAACCACCCTTTCCCCCTTTTTTCCTTTCTTTTATAATAAACCTTTTAATAAAGCCATTTTTGGCTTCATTTAGTATAATCTGTTTCTCTTCCCTACATGCTAGACCACACAGGGCTACATAGTTTGTTATACAGTATCTTCCAAGGTTTCCACCTGGTTACTTTGTTCTTGTTCTAGTATTGTACTATAAGGAAACCACCTCAGTGTCCCGATCCCCACAGCTGTCAATCGAATACACATTTGTAGCAAAGTATTATTTTATTGAAGCCATGATGAAGCAGGAACAAGTTCACTGTTTGGAATAACTACAACGGTCGGGGCAAAGAATAATAGAGCAGATTCATACTGTCAATAACCAATGGACATGGTTCCCGCTCGCGCGGGTGGACTCCCATATTCGCGCCCATAGCCTGAGAATCAACGGTTCCTAAAAGATAAACAATCTCTTCTCACACTCTAATTCATTATAGACTAAGCGAACCCGACTCTTCCCCGCACCTGTGACCTTGCTGATGACCATAGTTCAAAGCAGCACTAGTGTTCATAGAAAGGAATGCATGAGACAAGCAAACGTGCGATTCATTATGCCAGCAAGCATGTACAGTTGGGTATCACTAAGGAACATGAGGGGGGGGGAACCCTAAACAGGGAAGGTTGTACACCACACAGAGTTCTTTGGCAGCTTGCTGACACTCAGGTTAGTCTAGATGTTCTCAGGAAGTCCCCGAGTGGCAGCAGCTGGTTACCAAGGTGCTTCACAGGGAACATTTGGTCTAAGGGCATTTCCCAGGAAAGAAAGGCATCTTCCCCACTTCCTTCCATAATACTGACCATCAACAGATTTTTCTCACTGAATTAATTCTCACCCATGCTCTTGCCATCAGCATCCTTACCCTCATCATGCACTAGAAGAAGAGATTGGATTTATACCCTGCCCTTCACTCAAGAGTTTCAGAGCAGCTTACAATCTCCTTCCCTTCCCCTCCGCACAACAGACACCCTGTGAGGTAGGTGGAGCTGAAGGAGCTCTGAGAGAACAGCTCTGAGTGAGCTGTGACTGACCAAAGGTCACCCAGCTGGCTGCAATGTGGAGGAGTGGAGAATCAAACCCGGTTCTCCAGATTAGAGTCCGCTGCTCTTAAACACTACACCAAATTCATAAAGGAAACAGCTCAGGCAATCCCCTCACCCACAAGCCCCCCGCACCACACCCCTGACTGTAAATTATGCTCTACCGAAGCATCCTTACCTGCAAATAATGTAGTGCAGACACCATGCAAATTCCACAGCAACTCCCATTCCCTGTTCCAGGTCAGAGCAAACCAAGCGAAGCATGTGCTGGGAGAGGCCAGAACCTAGGACCAAGCTGGAGGTGGGGGTGGGAGGGGGGGAGAGAGACAAAATAAGCTTCTGTGCAGTGACTGAGAGAATTAAGCAGGCAGGTGGCAAACAGCAGGCTTGGGCAGTGCAAGAGAGAGAGACAGAGTAATACAGCCGTTCTGCCCAATGAGAAGGGCTCTGACTAGAGACGTGAAGGCCCGGAAAAAAACCGGAAAAATTCGGGGGAGAAACGGGTTTTTTCCATTTTTTCCCTGAAGCCTTTTTTGTTTTTTTTCCGAAAAATAGATTATGGAACGTTTTATTTTAACATGATGAATAAAATATTTTAAGACAAGGTGTTCAAATATTTTCCAAATCATTTCTAATATATATGGTACCAGATTGATCTAATGTCTTTGCACTGAGGACAAGCAAGTCCTAGTTTACAAACTGAACTCTCCAATGCAAGAACAAGATGCATTTCTTCCTTTAGGAGGTGCTATTGTCACAAGAAAAGAAAAAGGTTTCAGTTTTGTTTTTGCATGTGGGCAGGTATTCTGTTTGTAATAACTGTTTGGATACACTATATTTTTAATATGCTAGTTGTGATAATTTCATGCCAAGTAAAAATGTCCATAGTCATATTTTATGTTCCTAAAGTAACAGAATGACTTTCAATCTAGAAAAGACAAAGGAAGTGCTAATGTAACATTTTTTTCAATTTTTCCGAAAATTTCCGTTTTTTTCCGGAAAAAACTGGGAAAAAAACGGGGTTTTTTCCGAGCTTCAAAATTTTTGGAAATTTTACATTTCTAGCTCTGACACGGCAAGAGAAATCCCCAAGACCACGAACCCAATGCCTCTCATTATTGCAAAGAGGGAGCTGAGACCACCGTACGTTCTTCGAGGAAACAACTGCCTGCTGGAGCCGCCGGGTTCAGTTCCTCTCCGTGCTGCCAGCTCTCGAGATCAGCTCACGGAACAAGGAGTGTGCATGCGACAGAGACTCATAGCCCAATGAGCAGGTTCCTCCTAACGTCTCGGAGGATGGCAAGTTTGCTTCTCACATGCCCCACACATAAGCAGACATCCAGTTCCCAACTGGGTAAGATGGAAAGATTGTTCTGCTTACGGGATGATTTCCTCTGCGGCTTCTTTCGACTGCAAGAGCTGTGACAGCGCGTAGCCTGCGCCTTCCTGCACTGCCAGGTGAGGAGACTGTAATTAGAGGATACAACGTTCATCAGCCAATGACTCGGGCTCAGAGGCGCCACAGGCAACACGGAGGAGCGCAAGAAACAGAGCTCTGCAGTGGGTGCACTCCGGCTCCTTTCCACTCCATGTATCTCGTAAATGGGACAGTTGCCCAAGGCCACCAAAGAGCAAAAGTGTGGCAAAGGACCTTGTACAGAGGTTGCAAATCAGGGGAGAGCTCAGGAACCCTTCTGTATTTCTTCCCCCCCCCTCCCGCGCCTCCCAACCTCCCCGCACCCATGAGCTCGCCGGCACCCAAGGGTCATTTCCTGCAGGAGCGCACAGGAGCGGAGCTCCGGCAGTACAGAGCCCAGGGGGTGGGCACATGCAACAAGCCCCACCCCCTGCTCCCAGCAGCCCTCAGTCAGAGCAAGAAGTAGCCAGGTAAGTTGCAGAGCTCCCCCTGCCCCCCCCATCCAAAACAGTCCAGTGGCACCTTTAAGACCAAGTTTTATTCAGGTACAAGCTCTCCCTCCTCTGTGAGGACAGACCTCCCCTGCCCCCCCCCCCATCCAAAACAGTCCAGTGGCACCTTTAAGACCAAGTTTTATTCAGGTACAAGCTCTCCCTTCTCTGTGAGGACAGATCTGCACATCCCATCCCCACAATAGCTAGCAATCCAGAACAGTCCAGTGGAGCCTGAGCGGTGGGTGTTGCCTTCTGACACACTTCTGGTGATGTCAGGGGGTGTGGCATATGCAAATAAGTCATGCTAATGAGTTATGCTAATGAGCTCCTACACCTCTTTTTCTACGAAATGACCCCTGCCGGCACCCAAACACAAGAGAGCTGCTCTCTGCAGAGAACCCTCATCTTCCCCATGGGGACCAACAGAGCATCACTAGGAAATCTGCCTTGACTAGTTGCCATCTATTAGACTGGACTGAAACGCGATTTTAAATTTTATCTTTTCATCTTTATTTTCTTTAATTTGTTTTTTCCCCATTTAAACCCTAATGTTTCATTGTTGTTATGTTTTTGATTGAAATACTGTGACCCACCCTGAACCCACTTGCAGGGGAAGGTAAAATAAATCACATCAAATCAGATCATTTGGTTTGGGCTGAAGTTAAAAAGTTGTTGTTGCTCAGTCGCACAGTCGAGTCCAACTCTTTGCGACCCCACGGACCAGATCACGCCAGGCCCTCCTGTCTTCCGCTGTCCTCTGAAGTTGGCTCAATTTCATGTTCATTGCATCTATGACACTGTCTAACCATCTCATCCTTTGCCGTCCCGTCTTCTTTGACCTTCAATCTTTCCCAGCATCAGGGTCTTCTCCAGTGAGTGCTCCCTTCTCATTGGGTGGCCAAAGTATTTGAACTTCAGTTTCATTATCTGGCCTTCCAGGGAACAGTCAGGGTTGATTTCTTTTAGGATTGACTGATTTGATCTTCTCGCAGTCCAAGGGACTCTCAAGAGTCTTCTCCGGCACCACAGTTCAAAAGAATCTATTCTTCAGCGCTCGGCCTTCCTTATAGCCCAACTCTTGCAGCCATACATGACTACTGGGAAGCCCATTGCATTGACCATGCGGACTTTTGTTGGCAGGGTGATGTCTTTACTTTTTATCATGCTGTTTAGGTTCATCATCGCTTTCCTCCCAAGGAGCAGGCGTCTTTTAATTTCATGGCTGCTGTCACAGTCTGCGGTGATCTGGGATCCCAGGAACGTGAAGTCTGTCACTACCCCCACGACTTCCCCTTCTATTTGCCAAGGAGTGATGGGGCTGGATGCCATGATCTTAGTTTTAGCCTGCTTTTAAGGCAACCCCCCCCCCCAATGAGAAGGGAGCACTCACTGGAGAAGACCCCGATGCTGGGAAAGATTGAAGGTTAACAGAAGACGGGGACAGCAAAGGATGAGATGGTTAGACAGTGTTATCAATGCAACAAACATGAAATTAAGCAAACTCCAGAGGATGGTGGAAGACAGGAGGGCCTGGCGTGATGTGGTCCATGGGGTCGCGAAGAGATCGAATCAGTCAATCCTAAAAGAAATCAACACTGACTGTTCCCTGGAAGGCCAGATACTGAAGATGAAGCTCAAAGACTTTGGCCACCCAATGAGAAGGGAGCACTCACTGGAGAAGACCCTGATGCTGGGAAAGACTGAAGGTGAAAGAAGAAGGGGACAGCAAAGGATGAGATGGTTAGACAGTGTCATAGATGCAACGAACATGAAATTAAGCAAACTTCACAGCACGACGGAAGATAGGAGGGCCTGGCGTGATGTGATCAATGGGGTCATGAAGAGACAGACTCGACTGTGCGACTGAACAACAACAACCCATTAGCTGATTCAAACACGTCCATTATCCTGATGGGTAGCCGTGTTACGTCTGTCTATAGCAGTAGAAAACAGCAAAAGTCCAGTAGTGCCTTAAAGACTAACAACATTTGTGGCACGGGATGAGCTTTCGTGAGCTACTGCTCACCTCTTCAGATACAGCTAGACTCACAAAAGCTCCTACCCTGCCACAAATTTTGTTAGTCTTCAAGGTGCTACTGGACTCTCGCTCTTTTCTACCGTCCATTATCCTGACAGGGACAAATGACATGGGCAAGCAGGATGGGCTTGTCAGCGTGGTGGAAGCGCGTATAATAGTGCAATCCACAATAGGCTAGTGCTGAACTATATACAGTGGTTTTATTTACAATAATATACATACAGTCCAAGTTAGCACTTGTAGACTCCAGTTCTTCAGGCAGACTAACAAAGTGCCTTGCAAGGAATCCCATTCATAAGAGCGATGAATTACATACAGAGTGCACAGAATAGATACCATAAGGCACCAATCACATTGAAGTGCTGACTCACTGTGACTCTAGTGAGAATGATGCAACTTTGATCTAGTGACCTGTCACATGACACTACTTCTGTCACCTTCAGATCAAAAGGATCTAATTGACTCACATCACCTGGCTGTCATCTTGCCTGCAATACATAACAGTATGCTGACCGGGCTAGGTTACTCTGGGGCAAGTGATGCTCTGTCATCTTGGTGCTTGGGGGGGTCAACAGTGGGAGGGCTTCTAATGTCCTGGCCCCACTGGTGGACCTCCTGATGGCACCTGGTATTTCTGGCCACTGTGTGATACAGAGTGTTGGGCTGGATGGGCCTTTGGCCTGATCCAACATTGGCGTCTCTTATGTTCTTATATGGAGCAGAGGTCCATCAGTGGCTATTAGCCACAAGGTATAGATAGGGGCTCTGGGGCAAGTGATGCTCTGTCTTCTTGGTGCTTGGGGGGGGGGGGTCAGCAGTGGGAGGGCTTCTAATGTCCTGGCCCCACTGGTGGACCTCCTGATGGCACCTGGTATTTCTGGCCACTGTGTGATACAGAGTGTTGGACTGGATGGGCCTTTGGCCTGATCCAACATTGGCGTCTCTTATGTTCTTATGTTCTCCCCACCCCACTCCCAAGCTTCCTGGTCTAGAAGCACATGGTACTCAGAAGAGAAGGAGAGCAGGCTTGCCCCACAGAGTCGTGGATGCCCACAAAGGCACACGTACGCTCCAGTTGAGGTGGAGTGGCTTCAGAGGCTCCGCCAGGTTTCTCAGATCCCTTCCGGTGGTGGCAGAACTACCAGATAGTCTCTGGGTCCAACACGGTGTGGGGTGGTGAGCACACAGGGATCCAGACTCTCCCCCTTTCCCCTCCTCTTCCCTACTGCAGCGGGTCCTCCTCAGAACATGACTTCCGCTTGCTCTGAGAGCCAAGAGTAGATCGTTCTTCCCTGAATAAAATACATCCTTTTGACTAGATAGAGCCTGCAGGCAGCGGGCCTGGAACAAAGACTCAGTTCTTTGCTCACCTGCATGCAAGAAGCCAACACTGGAATAATGCCTTGGGGCAGGAGCTGCTTCTTCACGACCTTCGTCTCAACCGCCAAGTTCCCCAACGTGTACAAACACAGCTCCTGAAACACAAAGGGCCATAGCTCAATGACAGAGCGTCTGCTTTGCATGCAGAAGGTCCCAGGTTCAATCCCTGGCATCTCCGGCAGTGTTCCCTCTAAGCTGAGTTAGTGTGAGCTAGCTCACAGTTTTTTAGCCTCCGGCTCACACATTTTTGTCTCCGCTCAGGAAAGAGGGCTCCAGGGCAAGCTAATTTATGCAGTAGCCAAATCGCTCGCTCACAACTTTAATGCCAGTAGCTCACAAAGTAGAATTTTTGCTCACAAGACTCCACAGCTTAGAGGGAACATTGATCTCCGGTCAAAAAGAGCGGGTGACACAGAAGCTCTCTACCTGAGACCCTGGAGAGCCACCAGGGCCGGCTCACTCACTATGCAAACTAGGCGATTGTCTAGAGCGGGACGGCCCTTAGGGGCGCCAAACTGAACCCGGCCCCGTTCTCTGGAAGTGTCTTGATTATTTGTGTTTTTCATTCTTCCTAAAATGCATTTATTTTTGAAAATTGGTGGGTGCATGGGGGGGGGGGCGCCAGAAGGGATCCTCGCCTAGGGGGCGAAATAAGCTGGGGCCGGCCCTGAGAGCCACTGAGCGTCTGAGTAGACATGACAGCCCTTGACGGACCAAGGTTCTGATTCAGTGTAAGGCAGCCGTGAAGGGGAGAGGGTGCTCCGCATTCCCCACTATGGCACCCCTGCCTCTTGTGCAGCCCCTGTTACGACTACTTCGCCTTCTTCTCCTTCTTCTCCCGCCCTCCCTGCCAAGGCGGGCTCAGGGCGGCTTACAACATTCATAAAAACAGAAACTTAGGAAGGGCAACATTCCTGTAACATTGGATCAGATAGAAACTAAGCTGACCCATCATTTCCTGCTAAGCATTCCCAGCCTTTTTATTGTCAAACTTCTCTTCAGGGGTCAGGGCCTTCCGCAGCCCCAGCTCCCACCCCAGGACAGAAGGCGGGCCTGCTCTCAAGCCAGGCTTCCCAGGTGCTCCGCTCAGTACGGCTGGATTCCATCTGCCTTTCTTCACCATCAGTTCACTTCCTCACACCAGCGTTCAAACCACTCCCCCCTTCACACTTCCCCCTCCTACGTCCTGCAGTCCCCCCTGCTCCCCTCTGGGAGCATCTGGTTGTAGTATGAATGGGAATATAAAGGTTTTTATATATAGGTTTTTTTCTTCTTGATTGTTCATGTTCATATTTCTCTGGTTTTTATAGATTTGTTCTTTAAGTAATGTTTTATTAGGATGTTAGAAAGGCCTGTTATATAGAAGGCTTTCCTCTTGTAGGTCTGATATTGTTAGCAGACAACATAATCGGTACAAAGTTCATGATTCTGTAGTTCTTAGGGCAAACCTTTCAATGTCTGGGTCAGATAAGATTTTAGTCTGATATGAAGAATCCTTGCCCATTATCATTTAGGTTAGGTTAAGTAAACACTTAGTTTGACGTAGATATAGGTTTCTTTATATCTGGCCAATCAGAGGATTATTACTCAAATGACCGCTGTCTTTTGTAACCAATTATGCTGTTTGAATATTGTTTTCCTGATGATGTCAGTCCATGTATAAAATATCATGTATTTCCTGAATATGTTCAGAATATGCTCAAGAAAAAGAAGAAGATGAAGAAGAAAAAGAAGAAAGTTGTCAATTTTTGGTTAACTATTTGGTCTAATTGTTTTCCTATTAATTGAGGCATTTCTCCTGATTATGCTGAGAAGAAAGCAGTCAGTTTTGATGGGTCCTTTGGCCTAACTGTTTTCCGTATTCCATTGCGATAAAATACAAGAACTTCCTCCTCATTTGACTTCATTTTTGACATGGAATCTAATATGTACAACATGGTCAAACGTGGAAATGGACCTTGTGGTTGTTTTGCCATGTAAATACTGTGTATGTGTTTTGTTTCTGTGTCTTAACGTGGAGTTTAAACATTATGTTGCTGTGGTCTAAGATGTGGGCCTGTAGAGTAAGGAGGAGGGGAGCTGGGTGGGTGAGTGAAATGCAGGGGTCATTTCCTGCAGGAGTACACAGGAGCGGAGCTCCGGCAGTAAAGAGCCCAGGGGGCGGGCACATGCAACAAGCCCCAACCCCTGCTCCCAGCAGCCCTCAGTCAGAGCAAGAAGCAGCCAGGTAAGTTGCAGAGCTCCCCCCCCCGGCCCCCCGGTGCAAAACAGTCCAGTGGCACCTTTAAGACCCAGTTTTATTCAGGCACAAGCTCTCCCTCCTCTATGAGGGCAGATCTGCATGTCCCCCCCCCCATAGCTAGCAATCCACAACAGTCCAGTGGAGCCTGAGCGGTAGGTTACAGGGGGTGTAGCATATGCAAATAAGTTATGCTAATGAGTTATGCTAATGAGCTCCTGCACCTTTTTCTACGAAATGACCCCTGGTGAAATGTGTTAAGACTGGATGGTCGCTGTACCCTAGAGTGCGGAGCTGACTTGCTTTTTGTTCAGAGACAGGCTTTTGTGCGAGAGAGGGAGTGCTGAGCAGTGTGTGTGTCTGTGTATGAAGGAACTTGAGTGCGGCGCTATAGAATGCTGTGAGAGAAATCTGTGTGGAAGTTACTGGCCTAAGCAGCAAGTGAGAAAATAAGCTTGCACGGCTAGATCTATTTAAAGAACCGTTTCCCTAATGTGGCAACCTGAAACCATTATGCTTCTCAACCATACAGAAACCATGACGGTGTATTAGGTGTACGGGCTCTAATCTGGGAGACCCAGGTGTGATTCCCCAGTCCTCCACTTGCAGGTGCTGGATGACCTTGGGCAAGCCGTAGTTCTTTTCTGAGCTGTTCTCTCAAGGACAGTTCTGGAAAGAGCTCTCTCAGCCCCGCCTACCTCACAGGGTGTCTGTTGTGGGAAGGGGAAGGGAAGGGAGATTGTAAGCTGCTCTGAGACTCCGAGTGAAGGGCGGGGTATAAATCCAATCTCCTCCTCTTCGTGTTTAAGAAAAACAACTGTTTATTCTATAGGATCCCCTTTTACTTCAGAGCCACCCCCCTGCGCTGACTATTCTGTCATTCTACCATTCTAAGCCATCCTGTTCTTTGGGTCAAACAAAGACTTCTTTGGTGGCAGCGGAAATAAGGAAGGCAAGGAGGCCGCATAGCACACATCAACTCAGAACACTACAGAGAGGTGCCTTTACAGAGGTCATACAGGAAGGGTGTGTGTGTCTCACACAATAAAGAGCAAACACATTACAGACCCCCTTCTGGTAGATCTAGTCCTCTGAACTCAGACTACAGGCAAACTCTCAGTCACAGTGAACCTGAGAGCCCCAACAGAAGTCACCCTGTTCAAAACGGCGCATGCTGGGGGGAGGACCATTCCCACACCACGCCTCGGAAAGCAGACTCAAATGTCAACGACTGGCCGTGCTCAAAGCACTTGTCACTCAGCAGGAGCGAGGGCAGTTGCGAAGAGCAGGCCCGTGTCTTACCATGAGGGCTGTGCTGTGTCCAGAGAGGTAGGTCAGGAGGTAGGAGGTGGCTGGCAAACAGGCCTCCACAACCTCTGGGTCTTGGGCGTGCGACAATTCGTGCAAACACCGAGCTGCCTCCATCTGCAGATCCGCTAGATTGCTGGTGAAGAGGCCAATCAGCACCCGCATGCTGCCCTCCAGCCTGCAAAAGGGAAAACGGGGACGCCGTGTAACCACGTTCTGCATCGCCGTACTCTTTCTGCTCACCGGATCCAGCCACCCGGATGCCCCAGACACTGAACATCTCCATGAATCAGGAGCCCAAGAGAAATTTGCACTGAACGGAACTTAATAAACCAGAAGCTGTCGGTACTCATTTTTCCTCTTTGGGTTGAGAGAGAGGCTCTTCCGCTTTGCAAATCACTCGGAGAAATGAACCACACTCACTCACAACCATCTGCTACAAATCTGGCTATCAAGGAGATGTGGGCCTGTCACTACCTACTAGGGCTGTTCTTGCATTGGACAAAATATCCCAAAGAGGTTTCTTTTCCTTCGTTCAACCCAGGCGAACAACAGCCACTTGGTGAGGCACCACTAAGGCCCACTAGCCAACCTGATGAATGTCTGCTGGGTTTCTTTGTGCTGTAGCCCCCATCGAAGGCGACGCAAGGATTTTATCCTCTCTTCCGTTCCCTTGTGGGCGTTGCTCAGAAGCTCTGCAACCTGCCAGGGAACAATAGTGAGTCAATGGCAGGGCAGAAGTAGGGCCCATATTTTGAGACAGAACTATCCAGGATGGTGGGAACAGACACTCCTGCAAAGCCAGGAGACAGTCTGAATGGACCTGGTATACTTCAATCTTTGAAACTACACAGAAGAAGAAAAGAAGAGATTGGATTTATACCCCGCCCTTCACTACCCAAAGGAGTCTCAGAGCAGCTTATAAACTCCTTTCCCTTCCCCTCCCCACAACAGACACCCTGTGAGGTCGGTGGGGCTGGCAGAACTCTGACAGAAACTGCTCTTTTTCAAGAACACCTCTGACAGAACTACGGCTTGCCCAAGGTCATCCAGCAGGTGCAAGTGCCGAGTGAGGAATCAAACCTGATCCTTCCAGATTAGAGTCCATGCACTTAACCACTACACCAAACTGGGCTGGATTGGGTTAATTGGGATGGATCCTGTCCAGCTTTCCTGCAGCAGAAGGGGCTTCTCTTGGGGCGGGGGGGGGGACAGGTTCCTTGTGCCACAGGAAAGCACCACCATTTGTGGAATGGATCTGTGGGATCCAACTCGCTATCTGGAGGGGAACCCCACTGCACATCACTCTGAGCGCTTAAAGATGTTCAAAGTTTTTAACTGAGTAGCCAAATATAATAAAACGAAAATGCAGATTTTCCTTAGGACAAAAATTGGACTTTAATTTGTTCCATACAGATCACACACTTTCTTGGCTACATGGTACTTAAATCTGCTGTAGGAGGAGAAAAACTGAACACATCAGGATCTAATGAGCTGGCAATGTTTATTTTCTTCATTCATTACCCTGCCTTCCTCCCCAATGGGGACCCAAAGTGGCTTACATAATTCCCCATTTTACCCTACAACAACCCTGTGAGGTAGGTTAGGATGAATGCATGTGACTGGCTCCAGATCAGCCAATAAGCTTCCATGGCAGAGTACGGATTTGTACCTGGGTCTTGCAGATCCCAGTCCAACACTTGATTACACCACATTGACCCTCTTTCATTAACATTTTGAAAGGAAGAAGAGGATATTCACATGAGTATCTCTCTGCAGTTTGGGCAACATATAATCACAGCTAACTATAAACATGAAGTGCCCATTATTCCTAAGTAAACCAAAGAACAGTTGGGCTTCAATGCACTGCAGTGAACCCTGATTAAGCCCCAAACTTCCTACCTCTTGCTCAGAGACTGGAGCTGTTGTACCACTGTCTGTTCCAACGCATACGTCCTCTATCAACTCATCTTCCCGTAACAGCCGCTTACTGACCAACTGCTGCAGCCTCCGGGCACTCCTCAAGGCTGTACCAAAGCAGCAGCCAATTGTCGGAGAAGGTCAAGTCCAAGGAAGAGAGCAGAGAAGTAAAAAGAGCCTTTTAATGTGATTATGAAGTTCCCACACAGAGCAAAAGATAGGCACGTCAATCCAGCTCTATAAAGCTATAATTAGCAAGGGCATGAGGAAGGTCTGAATGCAGAAGATACTCCAAGGCAAAGTGAAAACAAAGTGAAGTGAAAATGGCAGGTACCTACCTGCCATTTTTCGTCTCACCTTGACACAGAGAGTACTCCATCTTTCTGTGTTATTACCTCTGAGGATGCCAGTCACAGCTACTGGCAAAATGTCAGGTTCTACAATGCCAAGACCACGGCCACACAACCCGGAAAATCTACAGCAACTCATGAAAACAGATTATCGGGGAAGTAATGAGTAAACCTCACAACCCTTTGTCGCTCCAGCAATCTGCTGCCCATCCAAGAACAGAGGTTAGATGATCTACAGGTGATCACATGAATGTGTGAGGAAGCAATATCCCTGAAAACAACATAGACTCCACAATACGATCCAAGTACGGTTCTCTACGCCAAAGGGAACGGCTGCCCTTCTACAGGCTTGTCTAAATACAGCCAGACCACAGATGGTGTAGGCTAAAACTAGACACATGATCAGTGACTTCTCGGCCTTTTGGCTAAGATCAAGTGCAGTGTGTAGGACTTTAGGCGGGCTTGTAGCTCATAAAGTACATCGAAATTGCTTATTTTCATTACAAAAATGCTGTGGAGTGGATGGGGGACCAGAGAGGAAATCAGGTTGAAGCTGTTTGGTAGTGATGAACATAATGGAAGGTTGGGGAGGAGGGGGGAAAGGAAAATTGGGAAAGGGCTGGTGGCGGAGGAGGGAGAGGAGGAGAAGCAAGAGAGAAGGGAAACTCCCTCCATCCAGAGTATGGGACTGCTTTGCTCAAAGAACTGAGTGGCCGGCAGCTGGAACCATTGTGAGGCCGAGGGCGGAAGAGGACCCTCGTGACAAAGGACAGGTAGTTGGGAGCTCTGGGCAGGCTGGTGAGGCAGATGAAGCTGAACCAACCAAATTATAGAACCAAAGTTTGAGTCCAGCGGCTCCTTTAAGACCAGCAAAGTTTAATTCTGGGTATAAGCTTTTGTATGCATGCACACTTCTTCAGATACAGACATGCAAAAACTTATACCCAGAATTAAACTTTGTTGGTCTTAAAGGTGTCACAGGACTCAAACTTTGTTCTGTTGCTTCAGACCAACACGGCTACCCACCTGAATCAACCTAATTATAAACAGCTATAAAGGTTTCCTTTTCATTTTTCAGAACAGGGGTTAATTATAGATTTAAACTGGGAAAGGGCTGCTAAGATTACTGTGCTGAACCAAGCATGTTGTAGGGCCAAACTTAAATATTACTGGTTTTGTTCCCCAAAGCAGCTGCAGTGAACGGCTTCCAGAAAAAAAGAGAAGAAGAAGAGATTGGATTTATAACCCGCCCTTCACTTGGAGTCTCAGAGCGGCTGACAAACTCCTTTCCCTTCCCCTCCCCTCCCCTCAACAGACACCCTGTGAGGTGGGTGGGGCTGAGAGAGCTCTGACACAAACTGCTCTTTCAGGAACAGCTGTGCCAGAGCTTGTGACTGACCCAAGGTCACATCAGCAGGTGCAAGTGGAGGAGTGGGGAATCAAACCCGGTTCTCCCAGATTAGAGTCCGCGCACTTAACCACTACACCAAACTGGCTCTCAACAAAGTGACATTTATGTCAGAGACCTAATGAACTCAGAACGGCACCTCTGTGGAACAACAACATCAGAGGAATAACTCCCCTCCCCAGCATAATTTTTGTGCGGGAAAACAGCTTGCAAAGGGAGGCAAGAGCCCTTCCTTCCCCCCATGCCTCTGTTTCAAGCACATTTGGGTTCTACTTTTTTTTTAAACCATTCCTACAGCTGCTGTTTCCTGCCAACCTAGCAGTTCGAAAGCAAGAAATTGCAAGTAGATAAATAGGGACCACTTTGGTGGGAAGGTAACAGCGTTCCGTGCGCCTTGGTGTTTAGTCATGCCGGCCACATGACCACGGAAACGTCTTCGGACAGCGCTGGCTCTTCGGCTTTGAAACGGAGATGAGCACCGCACCCCTAGAGTCGGACTCGACTGGCTTTCGAGCAAGGGAACCTTTACCTTTACCTTTACAGCTGCTGTTGCTGTGGGGAGCACGAGGTCCCCTGGACCCAATTCTTTAAAAACAGTAATGTTCTGTTTGGCGCATAGTTGTTGTTGTTCAGTCGCACAGTCGAGTCCGACTCTTCGCGACCCCATGGACCAGATCACGCCAGGCCTTCCTGTCTAGACAGCTATAAAGAAAATTTCAGATGAATAGACACAGTGGCAAGGCAGATAGGAAAGGCAAGGTGGGCACTGGGTTATTATAGCTATCGCGGAAGGGGTTTAAGAGCTGTTTCAGCTGAGGACAGTCTTCCAGTGCAGGATAGTATTTCTCATTTCACCTGGGAAACCTATATTATAGAGTTTATTCGGTACTCAGAGTTCTAATAAACAGATCTGCCTTTCAAACCCTCTTTAATAGACTAGGGGAAATTAAATGCTAAAAGAAAGCAAAGAACTGCAAAATAGATTAATTCTAGGCATCAGTCGCCAGAGATTGTGAAGGTTTAATAGTTAAACCTTAATTAAACTTAATTAAACCACTTACAGTTCTTTAATCCAAAATTCTTTCATCCATTCTCATTTCAGAGCAATGCTCTGAATGCTGTTCACCTTCTCACTGTTTTGGTCTGCTCAAGAGAGTCAGGACCTGGAAAACAGTCGAACTCATTTGTTATGAGGGCCAGATCTGACATAAATGTCACTTTGTTGGGCCAGGCCATATGTGCCATAAAACGAAATGCTAGGTACCGGGGATATAAACTATATAAAGGACAGAAGCTGGTAAGTTCCGAGTTGGTGTATCCTCACTGCAAGGCCCCATGGGAAGCCAGCAGTGCAGCACTGGGCAGACACTCCCACGCTGTTTGACTTCTACGGACAAGGTTGTTCTGCCATGCTTTTTATTTATTATTTATTACTTTCCGTTTATATCCCACCTATGCCGGGGCAAACTGGCTCAAGGTGGCATACACAGGTAAAATGCGATAAAACAATAAATACAATAAAATTCACATAAACAACCATTTACATAAAGTGCTAATAATACTGATAGCGGTGGTTACTATACATGGTCCGATGAAAAAAGGCAATATCCAACTATGAACCACAGGGCTGTAGTATATTCAATTTCCAATGTCTCATTCATCAGTGGCGGCTCCTATTCGAAGGCCTGGTGGAAGAGCTCCGTTTTACAGGCCGTGCGGAACTGTAAAAGGTCCCGCAGCGCCCTGATGTCCTCCGGGAGCTCATTCCACCAGTGTGGAGCCGCCACTGAAAAGGCCCTGGTTCTCGTGAGGGCCAGTCTGGCATCTTTCGGGCCAGGGAGAGTCAGGTGATTTTGCGACCCTGACTTCAGTGCTCTCTGGGGCACGTATGGGGAAAGGCGGTCCCTACTAGGGCTGCCAAGTCCCCCCGGGGACCGGAAATCCCCCCGCCCCAGAGGCCCGTTCCCCGACGCTGGGGAATCGGGCCCTTGGGGGGAACCCCGCCCCAGCGTGCACGTCACAGGGAAGTGACGTTATGACGCCGGGCACGCTGGGGGCGGGGCCACGGCCATACAAGGGGAAACTCTATGGTATCCCTTGTATGGTCGTGGCCCCGCCCCCAGCCTACCCGGCATCATGGCGTCACTTCCCTGTGACGTGCATGCGGCGCGCGCACGCGACAAGGATACGATGGGGAGTCCCCCGCCAGCAGGGTAAGTGCCACTTGGCAACCCTAGTCCCTACCTACAATTGGGAGTGGCTCAGCCCACCCCCCACAACAGTCTCTTCTTCCCTCCCTTGCACTAGTTGCTTGTGGCCTGCATAAGAGCCCTGGACGGGCCTGTTCCGGCCCCCGGGCCTTACGCTTGACACCCGTGTGTTAGAGGTGCTTAAATGAGACAGAGGCATAAATGGCCACACACGACCAAAAGTACCTGGGCTCAGCAACACCATCTAACAACCCATCCATCCTAGCAGGCTTACTTAATCCTGCAAACCACTTTTTCCAGAATTCACCCACAAGGGTTACAAATACTGAAGAGCAGTCCATGTGAAGTAGTTGAGATTTTAAACTAACCTCAGGCTGTATGAGGACCAGTGTTCCCTCTAAGCTGAGCTAGTGTGAGCTAGCTCACAGGTTTTTTAGCCTCCGACTCATATATTTTTGTCTTAGCTGAGGAAGGATGGCTCCAGAGCAAGCTAATGTATGCAGCAACCAAATTGCTCGCTCACAATTTTAATGCCAGGAACTCACCAAGTAGGATTTTTCAGGGCTATTTTTGGGCAGGAACGCACAGGAACAGCGTTCCGGCTGGCTCCCAAGTTGGCCACACCCAGCAGGAACTCATTAGCATAACAGGCCACAACAAGCAGTAGAAACTAATTAGAATTGGCTACCTTAGGGGGGGGGGTGGCCTAACATGCAAAGGAGTTCCTGCTACAAAAAAAGCCTGGGTAAACAGAATAAGAAGCAAAAGGTGGGTGTGGCTGGATGACCACACTTCTGGAAACATGGGAAGGCGGCCTAATATGCCAATGAGCAGGGGCGGATTTAGACTTGCAGAGGCCCTAAGCTATACAAAACCCAGAGGCCCCCTACTGCTTTAAATTACATCAGCTGGTCTCAGAAAAATTTAAAATATATACGCCTTTTTAATATTTGAAATCATTTTTTTATATTGTGGTTTTTATTTGAGGGCCCCAGCAGACTGCGAGGCCCTAAGCTGTAGCTTATTTAGCTTATGCAGAAATCCGGCACTGCTAATGAGCGGTGCAATCAGGGGTGTGGCCTAATAGGCTAATGAGTTTCTGCTGCTGGGTGTGGCCTATTATGCTAATGAGTTCCTGCTGTACCTTTTCTACCAAAAAAGCCCTGGGATTTTTGCTCACAAGACTCCAGAGCTCAGAGGGAGCATTGCGGAAGCCCCAGGCCAGGTAGTCCCGGGGTGGCAGCAAAACAAAGCCTCATCTATCTCTCTCTCTCCCTCGCCACAATCAGACCCAGGAACGTCACAGCCCGAACGGCCCCAGAAGACTACCCCGTCCAGTGTTTCCTCTAAGCTGAGTTAGTGTGAGCTAGCTCACAGTTTTTTAGCCTCCAGCTCACACATTTTTTTTAGGAGCTGCGGTGGCTCAAGTGGTTAAGACGCTGAACTGCAGGCTGTGGAAGGTCAGTAGTTCAGTGGTTCAAGACCCGGGTGCCGCAAGACAGGGTGAGCTCCTGTCTCTAGTTCCAGTTCCTGCCAACCTAGCAGTTCGAAAGCAAGAAATTGCAAGTAGATAAATAGGTACCCCTTCGGTGGGAAGGGAACAGCATTCCGTGTGCCTTGGTGTTTAGTCATGCCGGCCACATGACCACGGAAACGTCTTCGGACAGCGCTGGCTCTTCGGCTTGGAAACGGAGATGAGCACCGCAACCCTAGAGTCGGACTCGACTGGCTTTCGAGCAGGTGAACCTTTACCTTTTACACACATTTTTGTCCACGTTCAGGAAGGAGGGCTCCAGAGCAAACTAATTGATGCAGCAGCCAAATCGCTCGCTCACATCTTTAATGCCGGTTGCTCACAAAGTAGAATTTTTGCTCACAAGAATCCACAGCTTAGAGGGAGCATTGCTCAGGGGCAGTGTTCCCTCTAAGCTGAGTGTGAGCCAGCTCACAGTTTTTTAGCCTCTGGCTCACACATTTTTGCCTTCGCTCAGGAAGGGAGGGCTCCGGAGCAAACTAACTGATGCAGCAGCCAAATCACTCGCGCACAACTTCAATGCCGGCAGCTCACAAAGTAGAATTTTTGCTCACGAGACTTGCCCCTCTCCTCATGCAGCCGCGCCCTGCTGCTGGGGCAGACCCCCACGCGAGGCCCCGCTGCTTGGGAAGAGGCCGCCGCCGCCGCCACTGACCCGCTTCGCGCTCCCTCCGCCGGGCTCGCAGCTCCTCCACGGTGCAGCCCCTTCCCCAGCGCCTTCTGCCCGCCAGGCCGGAGGAAGCGGCGGAGGCCGGCGAAAGCATGGCTGCCGCGGCCAGGGGGACCCCGTCTCCGCCGAGGGGAGGCCGGCTTCTTCGCTCGTGTTCAGGCCCCGCGGCGTTCGCACGCTCGTGACTTGCGCCGCCCCCCAGCCCGGGCCCGACAAGCGCCTCCGGCGGAGGAGAGGGAAAGCGAGGGCCGGAGGCCGCGAGAGAGGCCTTCCTCCCGGCCCGGCCTGGCCTGGCCTTGGCAGCGCGGCGCGGTTGCTAGGAGACCCGCCCGAGGAAGGGGAGGAGAAGGCCGGGCCCAGGGGCCTGGCTTCTACCACGGTGGCCAACTCCGGCTCAGGGAATTCCTGGAGATTGGCGGGTGGAGCAATAATTGGCACAGTTGTGGTGCCTTTGAGAACTGTGAATGGGGGAGGACTTGCCACCGATGCTCCCTCTAAGCTGTGGGGTCTTGTGAGCAAAAAATCAACTTTGTGAGCTCCTGGCATTAAGGTTGTGAGTGAGCGATTTGGCTGCTGCATCAATCAGTTTGCTCTGGAGCAGTGTTCCCTCTAAGCTGAGTGAGTGTGAGCTAGCTCACAGGTTTTTAGCCTCTGGCTCACACATTTTTTGTCTCAGCTCAGGAAAGATGGCTCCAGAGCAAACTAATTTTTGCAGTAGCCAAATTGCTTGCTCACAACTTTAATGCCAGCAGCTCACAAAGTAGAATTTTTGCTCACAAGACTCCACA
>NW_015173145.1:762222-770852 GCF_001447785.1 Gekko japonicus | reverse complement strand
TCCTGGCTCCCATTATTTCCAATGGGTCTTCCAGCGTCTCCCATTGTTTCCAATGGGCCATTCTGTCCTTCCTTTTAGTACGGGGGGATCTGTTCTTAGACAGTTAAGTTTTAAGAGTTAACGAAAAGGAGAAAGTACTTAAATGTCTGACTCAGTTTATATTGATCTAAATGAAGTGAAGACTGGATGTAGTGAAGCTAGTGAGGATCTCCTCTCTTGGGTTTTTAGTCAGTAGTGGGTTTCTATGCTTTGTCCCGTATACGTAGTCCCCTTTCCCTTTTTCTGTGATAGTTTTTGTAGTTTGAAAAAAATAATAATAAAAAATCCCCTCCGGGGGTTCAAAAAAAAAAAAGAGATTTGCGGGTGGAGCCTCGGGAGGATGGGGGTTGAGGAAGGGGGGGGATCTCCGTTGGGATGCCAGGCTCCAGGAATGACAGCTCCTCTCCAGACCTCAGACGCCAGTTCCCCTGGAGAAAATGGATGCTTTGGAGGGTGAACTCTGTGGCATTTTATTTACCCTACTGAGTGAGGTCCCCTCTCCTCCCCAGGCTCCACCCCCAAATATCCAGGACTTTCCCAACCTGGAGCTGGCAACCCCCCCCCCTCCCCACCAGTGGCCAAGGGGCCCCCGGCTGCCCTACATCTCAGGAGAGTCTAATGGCCAAAGAGTCCAACCTCCAAAACTGCCATTTCCTCCAGGGGAACCAACCTCTGTCATTTGGAGCTCAGTTGTAATTCTGGAAGCACTCGGCTGGGGTCTTACCTGGAGGTTGGCAACCCTGCTTCTTGCCCAGGGAAGGGAAGAGAATGAGGCTTCTTCTCTTAAGATGGGCAATCAAACCTTTCTATTGCTTCCTGGGTGGGTTGTGAGGTTTATTTTTGCCAGTTGCAGCCATCTGACCCCCAGATTTGTTGGGGAGAGGATCCAAGGACGCACTGAACCAGGATGACCATCCTTACAGCCCCCCTGGGGTGTGTTTTTTTAAAAAAAATAATTGTTGCACTTTCATCCCACCCAGTTTTATCCCTCCAAGGAGCTCAGAGTGACTTGTATCGTTTTTTGCTTACAACATCCTTGTGAAGTGGGTTAGGCCCAGTGAATGTGGCTGACCCAAGCTTGCCTAGTGAATTTCAGGACAGTGTTGAGTTTTTAAGGTGGGTCTCTCCCAGATCCTAGCCTGAGTTAACCATTTCACCAATTATATGAAATGTGCAGAGGTGTGTGTGTTTGCAGAATAAAAATGTAAGTTACTCAAAAATCATATTACGTTAAATACAACATAAGTGTTGAATACAGCACTCTTCTGCACTACTTTTTCTCAGATCCTCAGGGCTGAAGACTTTCTCCCATTCTGTGTAAGCTTATAAGTGCCACAGAGTGTTAGTCTGAGCAGCCTAAGGGAAATGCACAAGAGTTCTATAGTGGTGTGTGGGCTACAATCCCATACTGCTGCACAAATCCAATGTCTGCTTGAAAAACCCTGTGTTTTGTAGAGGGGTTTTGTTTGTTTGTTTTGCTAAGAATTGCTTTGACAGAAAGTGAGGCAGAGGAACTGAAGGGCTGTCACTCCCAGTGCAGCATTTACAAGTGCTGAGGCAGAGCAGTAGTAAGCTATATTGCAGGATTATGAGGTTGTTTTCTCCCAGTTCTGGCAACTTACAATATGGGGATAATAAATTTGTTCTGTGCGTTATCAGGGTATTTGTAAAATGTTTAAACAACCCCAAGCCCTTTATATTTGCATAAAATAAGACCTGGATCATAGAGCTGGCAGGGGTCATTTGTTGTTGTTGTTCAGTCACACAGTCGAGTCCGACTCTTCGCGACCCCATGGACCAGATCACACCAAGCCTTCCGGTCTTCCGCCGTCCTCTGAAGTTTGCTCAACTTCATGTTCGTTGCATCAATAACACTGTCTAACCATCTCATCCTTTCCCGTCCCCGTCTTCTTTGACCTTCAGTCTTTCCCAGCATCAGGGTCTTCTCCAGTGAGTGCTCCCTTCTCATTTGGTGGCCAAAGTATTTGAGCTTCAGTTTCATTATCTGGCCTTCCAGGGAACAGTCAGGGTTGATTTCTTTTAGGATTGACTGATTTGATCTTCTTGCAGTCCAAGGGACTCTCAAGAGTCTTCTCCAGCACCATAGTTCAAAAGAATCTATTTTTCGGCACTCGGCCTTCCTTATAGTCCAACTCTCGCTGCCATACATGACTACTGGGAATACCATTGCTTTGATCATGCAGACTTTTGTTGGCAGGGGTCATGCAGGCCATCTAATCCAGCCCCCTGCTCCATGTAGGATCAGCCTAGAGCATCCCTGACAGGTGTCCTATTCTCTGCTGCCAACAGGAACAATTTCCTGCCCTCCTCTACGTGACAGCCTTTCAAATACCTAAAGAGAGCGATCATGTCTCCCCTCAACCTTGTCTTCTTTAGACTGAACGTTCCCGAGTCCATCAGATTTTCCTTGTAGGGCTTTTATTAATATTTCATTTTATTAATATTTGTATACTCCAAGGTAGGAAATTTGAAACTGCATGGTCTTTGCTTTGGGGGAGGGGGGGGGGACATGCTGCTACCAGTCACAGCTCCATTCAAGTCCTGGGTTTCTCTGTTATTTCCCAAAATCAGCTATCGTTCTTACCCCCCAAATAAAAATGAAATGAACTAAAATTATCCCAGAATTTATGTAAACTTCAAATTATATAATTATGTATTCCTGATTTTTAAAACTGCTTGCTTTGTTTTACATTGTAAATATTTAATTCTTGTTATTATGTCTAGAAGCCTGGATGACTTCCCTGAATAAAGAAAACTGAACCAAAAAAAAAAAAGAGAGGTGTTAAAAGTAATCAGGACATTCTGTTTGCAGATGATGGAATTAAGGCCCTATTACTTGCTCAGTCCAGGGCTATTTTTGGGCACCTGGAGATCCCCCAATATTACTAGGTAAACAAAAAAACAAGCAGGACTCAAACTTTGTTCTGCTGCTTCAAACTGAGGCCACTAAAAGGCAGTACCTGGCTCAGACGAGCCCAAAAGGAAGCCATGGCTGACCAGGGCAAGAGCTGCTGAGGGGTATGGAAGCACCAACGGGGAAGCCCTGCCCCATTGGCTGCTTGGTGAAGATCACCTAGCAAGACGACTAAGGCCATGTCTGCCCCATAACCAGATCAGAAGACAGATGGGGAAAACCCTGGAGTTGGACGCCTTGCTGTCAAGCCATGTTCATTGCGCTTACAATAGAACACATCTGCTCTTCACATAGTTTGGCCTATTTAGGACTGACATGTAAGAAAGGCTTCCAATTGATGGCAACGAAGCCAAATTTTCCAGAAGGCCACGGAGGCATCGGTCCACGTGCCTCTCCTCTCCGATATTTCTTCCTTAGCTTTCCTTCCCGCCCTTCCAAATGTTAAAAATGAATCGATTTGCACAGTTTTGGCCTCAGGCAGGAACTTTTTTGCCACCTAAGGAACTGACAGCGTGGCAGGTGATGGTGGCAAATCCCTCTCACCACAAATGTGAATTCTTCAGGTGGGCTTAGCTATTGATATTTCACAGTGCTGCTGGGTACAGTGTGCAAAGGAATACACCTGTGCAACTTGTAACACCAAAAATGGACACCTTTCGGAAAAGGTAAATTTCTACATTCTCACTTCATCCTTCTCATTCAGTTACAGTCTCTATCTCACCCTCTCTTGGTACCTGAGATGTGGATCCCCAGATGGCTGGTTGAGCAGCAGAAAGCAGGATTAATAGGGAAAGGAGGAATTAACCACCCACACACGCACATACACACAATCTGCAAGCATGATCCATATCACAAAAGGACATACCCATGCAACGGCTTTTTACTATTTACAGTGGAATCCTAAAGACAGCAACGCCTTTCTGAAGAAGTGTGCATGCACACGGAAGCTTATAACCAGAATAAAACTTTGTTGGTCTTAAAGGTGCCACTGGACTCAAACTTTGTTCTGATTCAAACCAACACAACTGCCCACCTGGATCTACCTTCGAAGAAGAAGAAGAAGAAGAGATTGGATTTATACCCCGCCCTTCACTTGGAGTCTCAGAGCGGCTTACAAACTCCTTTCCCTTCCCCTCCCCACAACAGACACCCCGTGAGGTAGGTGGGGCTGAGAGAACTGACACAAACTGCTTTTTTTCAAGGACAGCTGTGCCAGAGCTTGGGACTGACCCAAGGTCACATCAGCAGGTGCAAGTGGAGGAGTGGGGGGATCAAACCCGGTCCTCCCAGATTAGAGTCCACAGACTTAACCACTACACCAAACTGGCTCTCTAACAGCTTCTAAGGCTGTTAGGGTTGCCAGTTCTAGGTTGGGAAATACCTGGGGGTTTGACGGGTGGAACCTGGAGAGGGCGGGGTTTGGGGATGGGAGGAACCTCCGTGCGGGACAATGCCATAGAGTCCACCCTCCAAAGCAGCCAGGGGAACTGACCTCTGGAGAGAAGTTGTAAAAGGGGGCAATCTCCAGGCCCCACCTGGAGGTTGGGAACCCCAAATTAGACCACTGTACATTTTGTTTCTACCCCTGCACGCCAAGTCTCAGAGGAAAGCAATCTTGCCTCTCCAGCATCTCATTTAAATCAGCCACGGGACTCTGGGCTTTCCTGTTTTTCTCTCCACATCTGTGACGGGGAGGCCAACGCACACACATCTGCCCGGCCGGGCCCAGGAGCCTCGCCTAACTTTGCAGGAGCTGGGCATACAGGGAGGGTTAGGCTATTTGTGTCTGGAATTGCATGACATCGCTGCTGCCCTCCTCCTGTGCCTGGAACTGGCTGTGCCGCCCGCCTCGAGTCCGAGAAGGAAGCGGAAAAAAATGCACACAGAAGATCTTTTATTTACAGACACCAGTTAACCAATACTTCTGCAACCATATCCTTCTGTATTGGGAGTTCCGCAAAAGGCTGGTGAAATAAAAGTGGTCCAGGCCCTTGCTCATAGGCCTACTTTAAGTTACTTCTGATGTAATTTTGAAGAAAAAAACAGAAGCAGATCAGGAAGGGGAAATCACATCTGGAAATGTGAAGGACAGTCGTTCTTTGCAGCTCCCCCAGTTCCAGAAAGAAGAGCCCGCCCTGCAAGATCAAGGGAGCGAACCTTCTCTTCAGACAGAACGCCTTGGAAGCAGAAGGCACCCAGCCCTCTCTGAGGCAGGAAAAGATCCTGAAAGCCGGAGCAGGAGATAGGTGAGTCCTTTGTTTTGAGGCTGAGGTGCAGTTTGTCACTCGCCAAAAGCCGGAGGCTGGTTCCAGCAGGCTGCAAAAATCTTTGGCTTACAAAATAACCCCAAGGGAGTTCTTGCTGGGATGGCTGGTAAAGGAATGTCCTCCCTGGTTTTATTTTCCATTTCCTTCCCTGCAAGGTTGTGGAGTCCTCCTTTAAAAAAAAAATAATAGAAAATGATTTCTAAGTTGAAGTCGTAGTGCAGAGTTATAACTGATGGAACAGCAAATGAGCAAGGAAGACCTGCTCCTTTTCTGTGAGGCTGGGCCATGCTCCGCCGTTAGTCATCAACTGTTGTTTGCGGAGGGAGCACAGCGCATTTATGCTAACAATAGACCTGCCGGGAGAGTTTCCTTTGGTTCTGTAGTGCTACACAATTATTTAAGTACAGTATGTCACTGAGGAATGTCAGCTCACTTACTTCTTGTAGAAAACACCAGAGAAATGTTGAGATCCTAAACTCCACCTCCCATAACACCCCCCAAAAAACCCCAACCGTTAATTGCTCAGGTACAATAAAACAGGTTTGCTTTCTGACCACCTTACCAGCAATTCCCTTGTCTAGATCCCAGTTCTCACCAAGGTAGACGGCAACTGTAGGCTTGTGTCTGGGCTGCACCGCTTTCGATGGCAAGCTGCAGCTTACATGACAGATCACAACAATGCCCTGCATGTTGAAAACTAGCACCTTAGGCAGGACGTAGAGTTGCCAGCCTCCCGGTGGTGGCTGGAGATCACCAGGGGTTACAACCAATGTTCCCTCTAAGCTATGGAGTCTTGTGAGCAAAAATTCTATTTTGTGAGCTACTGGCATTAAAATTGTGAGCGAACAATTTGGCTGCTGCATAAATTTGTGGGCTCTGGAGTCATCCTTCCTGAGCCAAGACAAAAATGTGTGAGCTGGAGGCTAAAAAACTGTGAGATAGCTCACACTAACTCAGCTTAGAGGGAACAAGGGTTACAACTGATCACCAGGTGACAACGATCAGTTCATCAGGAGAAAATGGCCACTTTGGAAGGCGGACTGTATGGCATTGTACCCCACTGAAGTCCTCCCAAACCCCACCCTCCTCGGGCTCCACTGCCAAAATCTCCAGGAATATTTATTTTATTTATATTTATCTATTTTCGGATTTGTATCCCGCCCTCCCCGAAGGCAACCTAGTGAGAAGACTTTTAGCCATTTCCTTGTAGGGTTGTCAGGTCCCTCATGGCCACCAGTGGGGGATGGGGGGTAGTGCTAGGCTTGCCAAGTCCCCCTGGGGGGCGGGGAAACCCCTGCCCCAGAGGCCCGTTCCCCGCCAGCGGCGGATCTGGCCCCAGGGGGAACTCCACCCCCATGTGCACGTCACCCGGAAGTGACGCGGGTACACCGGGCACGCTGGGGGCGGGGCCAGGACCATCCGAGGGAAAACTCTATGGTTACCCCGGATAACTCTCCCAGCTGTCTGGTCTTTCCAGGCATGCCTTAAGCCCTCAGGTTGCCAACTCTAGGTTGGGAAATTCCTGGAGATTTGGGGGTGGAGCTTGGGGAGGGGAGGGCCCTCAGCAGGACTATGCCATAGAATGTACCTTCCAAAGCAGCCATCTTCTCCAGGGGGACTGATCTTGGTCGTCTGGAGACCAGTTGTAATTCTGGGAGATCTTCACACACACCCCACCTGGAAGCTGGCACCCCTAGTTCACTCAGCCCATCCCTTCTTTGCACGCACCTCAGTCACGCCGACCTCCATGCCCTTGGGTGGGAGCAAAATAATATTTTTGGGCAGGAACGCACAGGAACAGAGTTCCAGCTGGCTTCCAAGTTGGCCACGCCCAGCAGGAACTCATTAGCATAATAGGCCACACCCAACAGCAGAAACTCATTAGGATTGGCTACATTAGGGGTATGTGGCCTAACATGCAAAGGCGTTCCTGCTACAAAAAAGCCCTGGGTTTTGACAACAAACAAGGTAAACAGAATAAGAAGCAAAAGGTGGGTGTGGCTGGATGAGCACACTTCTGGTAACATGGGTGTGTGGCCTAATATGCCAATGAGCTGTGCTGTCAGGGGTGTCGCCTAATATGCTAATGAGTTTCTGCTGTTGGGTGTGGCCTATTATGCTAATGAGTTCCTGCTGGGCTTTTTCTACAAAAAAAGCCCTGGTTATGCCGCATAGCTGCCTTTCCAGACATACCGGGACAGGATGTCTGCCATTCGGCACCTGGTCTATACAATACACATATGGCCAAAAAAAAAAAAAAAGATAGATTGGCAGAATGAAATCTTTACTGGCGGAGAACAAACAGAAAGGACTACACATTGGTCAAGAGGGATACCAACAGATACCGTCATCTCTTTTCCAGCGAAAAGAGGTTTGTCTTGGTGGGATTGCAGTACTGCCTGGGGATGTGCCATCTCTTTTATTCAGTTTATGAAGGGAAGGGGTATTTGCAGTCTCTCAAATCTCAGCTTTTGGGAGGCCCTCTCCCACCCATGCAGGGAAAGTAGGTCAGGAGCCAAAGGTCCAATCTGTATTGGTCTTTCCTGCCGCCGTGCCAACGATCTCACATCATCTCAAAAATTTCTGTCTGCATTTCATGACGCATCCGCTCTCCTACTGTTTCATCTTAGCATCGGCCGTCTGCATCAAGTTATTGTCATTTAGTGGCGACTCCGAGGTCACTACAGTGTCCCACTATGTTATTTGGATTTGGTTTTAAGGTGGTTTAATCGCTCCTCCCTGCTCTCAAGCTGCTGTGAGCGATAAGCAGACAACTGGAGCCGAATTCTCCCCCCTCCCCATCTGTTCTAAGGAGATGCACAAATTGTCACAAAGGAAACTAGTTAGCTGAAAATCCAGTCATTTGCGTTTAAGGCCCACTCTGCATCTAGTATTTGCTCCGCTGTTTTACCAAACCCACACTGGGACAGAAAAAGATGCGGCTCAAAACCACATTCAGATACCCCAGGTTAATGCCGTACTGACTGCAGTCACCCCTGAATGGCCATAAAACGACCATAAATCTATGCTGACAGCCACCATAAAACCAGAGATCAAATGAAGTGAAAGCGGCATGCAGTCTGGATGCTGCTATAAAATTCAACAATCAATCAAAGCAGAGGTCATTTCGGGGGGGATCGCGGGGGATCGCAGTTTCCCCGAGTGAGGTACGGGGGCGGGGCACATGATGAAGCCCCGGCCCCTGCTTCCGGCCGCCCCTCTTCCGGCCCTCATTCAGCCAGGAGGAGGCAGGAGAAGAGGGAGGGTAAGTTGCTTCCTCCCTGCCTCTCCCCACCCCTGCCTGCCTGGGGCCAGGGAGGGCCTTTGCGGGGCTTCCTTGCCCTCCCGCCGGCCTTGCAGGTCCACCGCCGGGCCCCTCAATGGGGCTC
>NW_015173145.1:752088-761289 GCF_001447785.1 Gekko japonicus | reverse complement strand
CAGAGGTCATTTCGGGGGGGATTGCGGGGGATCGCAGTTCCCCCGGGTGAGGTATGGGGGGCGGGGCACATGACGAAGCCCCGCCCCCTGCTTCCGACCGCCCCACTTCCGGCCCTCATTCAGCCAGGAGGAGGCAGGAGAAGAGGGAGGGTAAGTTGCTTCCTCTCTTCCTCTACCCACCCCTGCCTGCCTGGGGCCAGGGAGGGCCTTCGCGGGGCTTCCTCGCACTCCCGCCAGCCTTGCAGGTCCACCGCCGGGCCCCTCATGGGGCTCGGCAGTGGAGCTGCAAGACTGCCGGTGGCAGCCGGGACCGTTGGGGGCGGGGTGTGTGGCCTTATGACACACTTCCGGTGATGTCAGGGGGTGTGGCCTTATGACACACTTCCGGTGATGTCAGGGGGTGTGGCATATGCTAATGAGTTATGCTAATGAGTTCCCCTAGCTCTTTTTCTACGAAACGACCCCTTCATCCATCAAAGGACATAGATGCATGTTTATCATTTTTTAACTTCCTAACGTAGATTTCCTGTGATTCTTCTCTTTTCCAGGCTTGGTATCATGTGCAGAACGCAGGCCTTTGTGTCCCTCCTTCTCCTGGGACTGAAACTCCCCAAGGCGAAAGGCAACTGTGTTTTTTTTGAGTCTGAAAAACTCTGCGTCTGTTCACTGCTTGAGGAGTCAGAGACGCAAGACATTTTTGAATGCTTGCAAGCCACCACATACGAGCTTCGAGGTGGAAACCTGGAACAATTTGCCATCTTTTCAGGAAGGGTGCCATCTCTGTACATTATCGATATCGTCAAGGCCCTGCCGGTCAGCAAGCTCATCTTTACAGACCTCGCCATACCAGAGGTTCTATTGCCAGGCGCCCTGGAAATCGCTTCCCATCCTCCTCTGCTCTCAGAAATCGAATTTGTAAACTGCACGTTCCTTAGGACAGCCGGCCAGCATTACACGGTTAGGCCTCCCCCGCTGCAGGTTTCTTCTCTGCGTTTCCACAAAGTGACCGCTGAGTCCCTGGCTGACAGGCGCAACGACTTGACCGGCCTGACAAGATGGCTGGAGATCCTGGAGACGCTGACGCTCACCGAATCACAGGTCACCTCCATCCCGTGCAAAATCGGCCAGCTGTTCACTGGGCTGCGTTTCCTTGACGTTTCGGGAAACCATTTCCAGGACGAGAGCATCAGGTCCTCTTTCTGCCAGGGAGCTTTCCCAGAACTCCGGGTGTTAAAACTCCACCACAACCGGCTGACCTCTTACGACGCTGTGTGCGAGACAGTTGCCCCCCTCGACGTGCTCGCTCATTTAGACCTCAGTCAGAATGATTTCCCGCCTGGTTTCTCGCCCTCCTCCGAGTGCACGTGGCCTCAGTCCCTTCGCGTTCTCAACCTGTCCAGCACAGGGCTAGAGCGCGTGGAATGGCCTCTGCCACCCAACCTGGAGACCTTAGACCTGAGCGCCAACAGCATCTTGACCCTTGACCTCTCACTCCCTGCCCTGAAGGAACTCTACCTGTCCAATAACAGTCTGCAGGCAGTCCCCTCCGTCAAGAATCTCCCTCGTCTGGAAGCCCTCAGTGTCGATCGAAACCAGATCTCACATCTGCCTGGCCAGAGCCTGCTGCAGCTGAAGCACCTGCAGATCTTGAAAGCTGGCCACAATCTCTATAACTGCTCTTGCCCTTACACCCGGGAACTCCAGGACTTGGCACGCAAGCTGTCCTCACTGGCCAACTGGCCTCATGACTACATCTGCCAATCCCCTCCTCAGTCCCGGGACTTCCTGGTTACACTGCAGTGCAACCAAGCTCCGGCCAGTCATGGCTCCATGGTCATCTTGCTGTCCAGTCTTCACCTGGCTCTTTGCCTGTTTCTGACCTGACGACCATCAGACATTTCTTTAGATCAGTTCTAAAATACTGCAAGTGGCCGAGTTACCAAGCATACAGAACAGGGCATTTTTGAAAAGAAAATTTGGAACTGCACACTGGTAGGAGATTGGAATTCATGCACATAGCACTCCCTGCTGCAATATGCCAAATGCTTTGTGACCTAGAATCACATCCCATGACTTTTAGAAGTCTAGTGGAAGAAAAAATCCTTAGAACTAGGAATTTAACCAAATATGCCCTGTTTATTATAGGTGTTGGGGTTTTTTTAAAATATATAGTCTCTAGGATTGCTTTATCAAGGAAGAGAACTGCACGGGGAGAGTGGGAAGCTTTAACCCTTTCCTTTCTTGCAATTTTCTAACTGGAAAAAGCACACCCCCCCCGATATGTTTACTTTTGCCAGGGAAAATGTATGGGTACCTGTATTCCCACACACACACACACACACACACACACACTGGGGCTTAAAGGAACTCTGGTTATCTTTTTCTAGTGAGAAAACAGGAAGGGGGAGGAAAGGATGAACATTTCCCCACTCTGCCCGCACTGTTCTGCTCCTTGATAAAGCAATCCCTGCGGCTGCATTCGCTAAAGAAAAAGAACGTGGTATAAAATAAACAATATGTGGGAGGAGGAAATAAAAGTGAGCCCCAGAATTCACAGACTGTATCAGATCCTGTGGGAACAACTGGGAAGTCAAATATTAATCCTGAGACCACATAAATCCATAAATCCATAAACTACAACAAAGAGAAGAAATTAGTTGAACCTTAACATATACTCAGGTCAGTAATCTGAAGAAATGTGCATGCACGTGAAAGCTTATGCCCAGAATTAAACTCTGTTGGTCTTAAAGGTGCCACTGGACTGAGACTTTGTTTTTAACGTATACTGACTGCATTGGGAAATAGTCTGTAAAGAGAGGCCATGGAGTCTTCAAGAATTGTCTTTGGCAGGGCCTAGAGAAATGGATCTACCTAAGTTTTGCATGACCTGAATTCTGTTGGACCGCACAAACATTATTTTGGAACAGCATATTCCCCCCTGTAGAACTGCACATTTTGTTTCTGATTGCACATGTAAAAAGCCCTGATGCAGAATTCTACCAATTGTGGTGTAATAAAATAACCTCCTGGAATGGATGTGTGTGTGTGGGGGGGGGGGTTTAGCGATTCCACTTAATATTGCTGGAAAAATTGTACACATGTAGAATTTATAAAGACAATTTGGGTTCCACTTGGGCTATTCCATTATCTGCTAAAAACAAATAAAAGAGTCTTATTTTTTTTTAATGCAAATGGAGTTGTTCAGCATAAAATTAGCCAGGAGAAAGTTCATATTCCGTTGATGTTTTTGTGGCAAGAGAAGGCTGCCTTTGATCCTTGGCTGTTTGAAGATGTAATTTTTTTTAATCATGCCCCTCTTGAATATCCCCAGGGATATAAACAGCTTTCCTTTAAGGTAGGCCACTATAGGTGAAGAGGGGGAAAAAGATTTATCTCGTTGCCACCCCCAGACCTGGCTTTTCTTGTTCCCTCAAGACTTCACGTGCAGCAATATTCCCCTCAGTTTCAGTACTTCTCAGAGCTTTAGGCCCACACAGGATCTTGTTTTTATCTGTGTCCTGTAACAGCCATTGATGGCCTGATCCTCCAGTATGCCTTGTCTGTTTTTAAAGCCATCTAAATGAGTGGCCAGCCCTTGGAAGGAATGTGGTAAGTGCCCCGGGCACTTTTCACACATGCCAAATAATGCAGTTTCAATCCACTTCAGTAAAACCCAGTCGCAAAGTGGGCTGAAAGTGAATTGAAAGTACGTTATTTAGTGTGATTGAAAGCACCCCAGAGTAGATGCCCAAAGGAACCTTAGGTAAAGGTTTCCCTTGTTCGAAAGCCAGCCAAATTCAACCTTAGGGATGCACTGCTCATCTCCATTTCCAAGCCCGAAGAACCAGTGCTGTCCGAAGACATTTCCGTGGCTGACATGACTAGATGCTGAGGCGCACAGAACGCTGTTACCTTCCCACCGAAGCGGTACGTATTAATCTACTTGCGATTCCTTGCTTTCGAACTGCTAGGTTGGCAGGAGCTGGGACCAGAGACAGGAGCTCACTCCGTCTTGCAGTACTCGGGTCTCGAACCGCCGAATTACCGACTTTCCGGTCTGCAGTTCAGTAGCGGAATGGAAATATCCTGAACCACAGGTGAAGAGCCGGGAGTGTGTTCGCAGCTGCAATCCTGAGGATCCTTTCTTCAGAGTATGCCACAATGAGTAACATGGGCCTCACTTCTGAGTAGACCTCCTAAGGTCCCTTCCCGTGTCAGGCTTTCCATTGCACAGGGAGGTGTCTCTGTTTGGGGTTTCTCACCTAACTTGCAGGTGGGCTTAGAGGAGGGGGGGGGCTCGGGACGCTTGTGTCAGGTGCAGTTCCCATCCCAGCGGTAGAGACAGACCCGCAGCCATGTGGCCAGACAGAAGCAAAGCTGTTCTGTGCAGGACAACAAAACTTCAGTTCCTGCCATGTTCTTTCGGGCCGTAGTAGTAGTAGTAGTAGTAGTAGTAGTAGAAGTAGTAGTAGTAGTAATGCTTTCGATTTATTGATCGCTCTTTCCCACATACCTGCGAGCTCAGACCGATTTACAGTTACTCTTGAGACAGTTGGACTAACAATATTTGTGGGGATAGGGAAGACAAACATACAGCATTAATTACACACACATTGCAGCTAGCCGGGCTTCATCTGCGGGCTGGGTCAGTCGTGTTCCTACGGCATCTTGTCGGCTGGCTGATGACGTCTGGCTTCTTGATGTCGTGCAGCCACACACTGCCACCGCCTGGCCGACTCGCTCCACTGCAGGGAAGCCGACACAGTTCCTTCGTCTTTCCGGTCACTGCGCCTCAGAAGTTGCCTCGGCAGCTAACACCTTCCCAAAGGGAGGGGTGTGCCCACCCCCTTACGGGTGGTTTCAAATCGCTGGGTAGACGATGAGCTAGGACAAGGCTTGGTTGCTCACACCAGGGAGCAACAGGGAGGAGCCCCTGTGGGAGAACAACTAGGGTTACCAACTCCAGGTTGGCAAATACCTGGATATTTGGGGGTTTGAGCCTGAGGAGGGCGGGTTTGGGGAGGGGAGGGGCTTCAATGGGTTATATCGCCATAGAGCCCACTTTTCAAGGCGGCCATTTTCTCCAGGTGGACTGATCTCTGTTGCCTGGAGATCAGTTGTAATCCCAGGAGATCTCCAGCCACCATCTGGAGGCTGGCAAACCTAAGGATGTCCCAGAGTAGCCATGGTGGGAGGTCTACCTACGCCTCAACTCAGCAGGTGAGGGAAGGAGGACCTTCTGTGATGGTGGAGAGGCGTCCTCGTGAGAGGCAGGGGCCAGGGCAAAGGAGCTCTTCCTTTCCCCCCTCCCCATACAGGAAACGCGAGAGCCCCCTTGGGGAATTCTTTCATCGGTGGTGTGAATGAAGGGAGACAGTAGTGGTCTCTTCCCTGGCCTTAGAAAGGCCACAGTTTATGGGAATTCTTTTTATTCCTTTGTGAATTACATGGCTCCCTCAATGCACTTCACATTGAGCAGAACAAGAAGACAAGAAGAAGAGATTTGATTTATACCCTGTGTTCCGTCTGGCGCTAAGTCAAGAGTCAACAGCACCTTCTGGATGTGATTCAACGCACGGCCAGAGTAAAGTAGAATTAAATCATTTTTTTAAAATAATCTATTTATTAATTTTCCAAACAAACAAACAAAAGAAATACAAGTACATAATTTTAGGCACATCTACAAAACCATAGTAAATTCATTAATCTCTTATATCTGATGTTATTCCAATGAAGTTACATATCGCGCATTTCATACCTTTTTTACTCCTGTATTATATCTATAAAATTTTCCAAATTATCTAATACGGAGCCAAAAACAAAAGACTTAGACAATTATCCCCATATCTGCCACTTATTTTTTATATTAATCACCATGTTAACTTCTATTAAGATTCCTTTGTTATTCCCTTAATATTCATTCTTTTCTTCACCATTCATACATGTATCTCAATCAACTACTTATAAATAGACAATTAATTCCTAGAAAATCAAATTATAAATAGAATTATTATCACCATTTCCTACTTCATATCCAATACCACCCACATTAATTCATTAATTATGATATGACCTGATTTTACATAAAAATTCAAAGTAGTAGCTATTATATTTTCCAGAACTTATTAAGGTCACTTATTTACTACCACACCAGAGAACAATCTTTTCCCCACAACTTAAACTCCATTTAACTCATTAAGCTCCTCCACATGCATTCAGAAGATTTCTTTACTTACAATCGAGGCTGAATAACTGGTGAAGTTCACATCTTTGTAATTTAATTCAGTTCACTGGCTCATGGTGAAAAAGATTGCGTGCTCCCACCTCCTTGCCGCTTAAAGGGTAGACAAAGAAACGGGAAGAGAGCTGTAAACTCAAATCCTCGTGCCTCTGGGTGCAGGAAATGACTGTTAATCAGCCAGTCACAGGGATGCTTTGGGATGCCTAACTAAAGACTTCAATTCCCAGGGGCAACTGCTCTTAAAGATATATGGCAGTTCTTCTTAACTACAATTAAACGCTGACTGGGGGCAGCACACCCCGCCCTTCACTCAGAGTCTCAGAGCGGCTTACAGACTCCTTTCCCTTCCCCTCCCCACAACAGATACCCTGTGAGGTCGGTGGGGCTGAGAGAGCTCTTTCCAGAACTGCCCTTTCAAGGACAGCTCTGACGGAACTACGGCTTGCCCAAGGTCATCCAGCAGCTGCAAGTGGAGGAGTGGGGAATCAAACCCACTTCTCCCAGACTAGAGTCCGTGCACTTAACCACTACACCAAACTGGCTCTCTCGCAAACAAGAACCGAAGAGAGGAGACCCTGCCCAGGGGCCACTTGTCTCAGCTCGCTACAGGGCTGTTTTAATGTCCCAGTCCTATGACAGACTGGCTGTCCACGCCATTCAGTGCCCCGTACCTTCCCTCCATGCCATGCCTTGCATCTTAATCCCTGCCTCCGTCCCTTCCTCTAAGGAGTCCGAGGCCGTGATAAGCCCCTGCCCCATTTCCTCCTGACAACAGTCCTTTGAGAGGGGTTAAAGATTGGCCCTGGGTCACCCTTCCCCCTTCCTTTTCCCTCTGTGAAAAGACCACTGAGTCATAATACTCTTTGATGGGCTCTGTGGGTGGGGTTCCATCTCTGGGTTGGGAAATGCCTGGAGATTTGGGGGGGGGCCTGAACATAATGGGGTTTGGCAGGGCTCTTTTTGTAGAAAAAGCCCAGCGGGAACTCATTAGCATAATAGGCCACACCCAACAGCAGAAACGTGTTAGCATAATAGGCCACACACCCCAACAATACAGTTCATTCGCATATTAGGCCACACCCCCATGTCTTCCCTTGACTTGCCCAGTTGCCCCACGGCTGCGGGATGCCTGGCAAGCTGGCCCTTAAATGTCTCCCCGATCCTTCCAGGGCCCCCCCCAGCCTGCCTGCTTCGGAGTCGCGGGGGGGCGGTTTGCTCTCCAGGCCTTCCCTCTGTAGCCACGAGCACAAACGTTTTAGCTGTAGTGGGCGTGGCCAACTCTGAAGCCAGCCGGAACTCCGTTCCTATGCGTTCCTGCGGAAAAATAGCCCTGGTTTGGGGAGGGGAGGGGAGGGACTCCAATGTGATATAATGCCACAGAGTCCACTTTCCAAAGTGGTCATTTTCTCTGGCATGAACTTTCTCTGGCTGAACTTCCTGGAGATCAGTTGTCATCCCAGGAGATCCCCAGCTACCACCTGGAGGTTATAATGCCCAAGTGGTGGGATGCGGTTGGGAAGAGAGGAGAAGCGCTTGTGCACGTCCTGCACGAGTCCCCTCCACCCTTTCCCGGATGAATGAAGATCTGATATCAGGGAGTTCATGCGAATCCAGAGGGAAAAGAGCTGTGGTTGACTGCTCATGCATATGCACAACTAGCAACTATTTTTAAAAATGGCACCCGCCGTGGGTATGCTCCACAGTTACAGCTCTGGAAGTGTGACCACTCAACCATGGGGCTCCTGTTTCCCACAGAGGTGAGGAAAATAAAATAACAACAACCAAAAAATAAAATAAAATAAATGGCTGTCAAGCCTATTGCATGAAGTCTCTTTGGGGGGAGCCCAGAAATGACATCACACTTTGCTAGGAATTGCTGAAGACCCTATGGTAACACCACAGAATTTCCAGTGATTCCTAGAGATGTATCACTCTCATGTTTCCCTCCAGAAATTTTCACTGAAAGCAATATGGTTTTACAACAGAGTTTCTGGTGATTCCTAGAGAGGCATGACATCTCTTCTGGGTTTTCCGTGGAAGTGATGTCATACGGTTGGCAATGGCTCCCCCCTTATAACCCCCTCCATCTCCCATGGCTTGCCAGGCAACCCTAGTTAAGCTGCATAATTATGATAGGAAGGTGGAGGGGCAGGGGAGAAAATAATGAATCAGTGCTGAAACATTCCATAATTGCACCAGCCTGCAAATCTCACCCTTCTGCCTAGAAATTCAGCCTCAGTAAACAAACAACCTTTATTGGCATAACAACCAAATTATAACGGGGAGGAAACAGTCTGAATAATCAAGGCCCTGTCTGCTGATACATTGCTCGCTTCCAAGGTACACACATTTGGCCACAGTTTCAATCACAAGTTGGTTCTGAGTAGATAATAAAAAAATAATTTTGCATTCATCAGATTTCCTTGCTTGCTCTCTCATCAAGGGATCAATGTGTGGAACGTATACAGTGCAAGAAAACATGTTCAAGGCTCTCTGTGTCCCGCCGATTACATGCGCACAGCCTGTTAGCGTATGGTATTTTATGAAATCTCCCATAGAGAACTGCAGAGGGTAACACATTGAAACGGGCTAATGAATAAGCTCTGCGATGGTGCGGGGCTGTTAAACAGGTTAAATACTCAGCCGTATAAAAGGTAAAGGTTCCCTTGCTCGAAAGCCAGTCGAATCCAACTCTAGGGTTGCGGTGCTCATCTCCGTTTCAAAGCCAAAGAGCCAGCGCTGTCCGAAGACGTTTCCGTGGTCATGTGGCCGGCATGACTAAACACCAAGGCGCACGGAACGCTGTTACCTTCCCACCAAAGTGGTACCTATTTATCTACTTGCAATTTCTTGCTTTCAAACTGCTAGGTTGGCAGGAGCTGGAACTAGAGACAGGAGCTCACCCTGTCTTGCGGCACACTCGGGTCTCAAACTGCTGAACTACTGACCTTCCACAGCCT